>NC_060198.1:14077890-14152890 GCF_021184085.1 Oncorhynchus gorbuscha
GAGGGGTGAGGGGGAGGGGGACGACCAAGTCTCTATGAATGGAAGCATCGGATTTGTGCCATTCCATTTTACACCCTCTAGTTTGAAGTATTCTTCTTCTCTAGTTGTATGACGTGTAATCAACAAGAACATTTTCAGCCTTTTACGTTGACATTAACATTCAAGTGAGCTCCTCATGTCATGAACTTCCTCATTCAGACATGTTGAATGTATCACTAATGTACAGTATTACTGGGAAACGTCCCAGACCAAACCCCTGTATTGGAAGATCCAAACCACCTCCTCACCCCAACCTACCCCCGCAGACTTGCTTAACATCATCTCAGCCCTCACCCACCCTCCTTTTGGTGGGGGGGGGGGGGGATGCCCTGCTGCACCGCCCCGGCAGATGGGTAATTAACCAGCGCTGGTTGGCGACGGCAGCGCTAATTAAGCAGCGCTAAGAGAGGAAGTGCGCGAGTGCTGCTAATTAGCGACTGGTTCTGATACTGTGGCGGTGGCGTCGGCGTTTGTTTTCATCTAGCTCCCCACTCGGCCCCGCCAGCCGTTTGAACAGCTAATGTCCTCGACTCTATTTGATCTGCGATTGAATGCCAAAGATAGCCCCTCTCGTCAGTCATCACACACACACACACACACACACACACACACACACACACACACACACACACACACACACACACACACACACACACACACACACACACACACAGACACACACACACACACACACACACACACACACACACAGACACACACACTTACTTGATTAAGGTAGTGCATCAAAGCCGATGATGACTTCCACTATTTCTCATGCAGCATCTGTGGTTCTGCCCCTAAACAAGGCTGTGAATCCCCTGTGCTGTAGGCCGTCATTGTAAATAAGAATTTGTTCTTAAACTGACTTGCCAAGTTAAATAAAGGTTCAAATTTAAAAATAAAAAAAACATCTATATAAAAATGCAGCAAGCAAGAAACTACACACACACACATTTCCCAGAAGAATGCCCCTCATTCTCGCTGCAAATAAAGCTAGAGAGAAGAAGAGAGTTAAACACCTTGGTGTATGTGAGAATCAGAGTAATGGTACTCTCTTAGAACAAAGGGTTTCTTAAATGGTTCTTTGGCTGTTCCCATAGGAGAACCTGTTTTGGTTCCAGGTAAAAACCCTTTTTGGTTCCAGGTAGATATTTTGGGTTCCATGTAGAATCCTCTGTGGAAAAGGTTCTACATGGAACCCCAAAAGGGTTCTACCTGGAACCAAAAATGTTCCTATGGGGACAGCCCAAGAACCCTTTTAGGTTCCAGGTAGCACCTTATTTGCTAAGAGTGTATGAGAAGAGCCATGGTCCACACAGTATATAGTTGTGGAGATTGCCATCCCATATAGGATCAAACATATTGATGTTTTGCCTGTATTTCTCCCGGTGGTTTGTCCTTGCTTACTGCATGGGGAAAATAACCTATTAAAAGAGCTTGTGCTTCCCCCAGAATGGTGTGTTTAGATATGAATCCATTCATAGAATAAATGGGCTTATATCCTTGACAAGTGGTCCTTTTAAAATACAGCTCAATTTATCCCTGCAGCCTAGTGACTAGTAGCTAGGTACGCCTAGGACAGTGCATATTAATATTTTGGTAATATTTTTGAGGGAGAGTGCTTCGTAGGTAACAGTGTGTTGACATTTGAATCATGTTTGTGCTTCTTAAGTAACAGTATATTGACATTTGAATCACGTTTTTATTTTATTTTATTAATATATAAGAATAAAGTCGTGTAGAACTGTAGCCAGGCTACTGCACAACAGACATGTCTTCACTGAACAGAGTGACGAAGGAAATAGACAACCATTTTGTTGTGTGTAATAGCTTAAAAGCCCTTCTGATGTGATCAGGTGTTCTTCCACTGTTGATTGCCTGCATGTTAAATCGGTTTGCCTCCTGGTTCTTTGGCATATTCAGTATGACTAAGTCAATTGGATCAATGTGTCACCATCATCATTATCTGAAGGTTGTGTTTTGTATGTACTTTCATTTCCCCGAAAATAACTTCCAATCAAAGTTTTTATCCTCACAATAACTCACATTTTCTCAGCTTATTATTTCCTGATATTAAATTGTCTGGAGATTGGCCCTCTACCGTTAAGCTCCAAAGACTAGACTCAGCGAAACGACGTTACCACGAGCAGCACCGTAGATATTGCGCCTGAGCGAGGTGCGTGACTTCGCCTCTCGCGCGGTCACACCCAGCATCTGCGGATTTGCACAGATTCGCTTCACGTCGTCACGGTGTGGTAGCAACGGGACCCGAAAACAGCGGAGAAGTTGAGCTTCGCTCTTCAACACACTACCGCTGTTTACTTTGTGCGTCGACGTCATATTGCCCAGTCTACCTTTTTAAGTAGTCTTTGATTGTCTATATAAAGCCATGGCCTTTTTACATTCTATTAAAGCTGCCCTGGTGCCCCCTATTAGATGTGTTCCATCGTAGCTACAGTAACTTCAGAAAGTATTCACACCCCTTGACTTATTCCACATTGTTATTGTGTTACGGCCTGAATTCAACATGGATGAAATAGATGTTTTCCTCTCCCCCATCTATTATTATTTATTCCAAAATAAATACAAAAAATGTATACGTTTTTCACACTCCCTGTTTTTGCAGTTTTACTTTAGGGCCTTATTGCAAACAGGGGGCTTTGGGATATGTTTAGTCTGTGTACTCCTTCTCTGCTGTTCCTTCTTTTCACTCTGTCATTTGGGTTAGTATTGTGGAGTAACTAACGACACTACTGTTGGTCCCATCCTCAAGTTTCCTCCTATCACAGCCGTTTAACACTGAGCAGTTTTCTTCCTATCCCCGGGAACCCAGTTAGGAAGGACGCCTGTATCTTTGTAGTGACTGGGTGTGTTGATACACCATCCAAAGTGTAATTAATAGCTTCACCGTGCTCAAAGGGATATCTTTTAATTTTAATTTTAATTTTTTACAAATCCCTTCTTTGCGAGGCATCGAGAAAACCTCGGTTTTTGAAATTCACTGCTCGGCTGAGGGACCTTTCAGATAATTGTACGTGTGGGTGACAGAGATGAGGTAGTCATTAAAAAATGAATGTTAAACATCATGATTGCACACAGAGTGAGTTCATGTAATTTATGTGATTTGTTAGCAAATGTTTACTCCTGAGCTGACTTAGGCTTAGGCCATAACAAAGGTATTGAATACTTATTGATTTGACATTTCGAAAAACATAATTCCACATTGACATTATGGGTTATTCTGTGTAGGCCATTTTAATCCCACTTTGTAACACAACAAAATGTGGAAAAAGTCACGGGGTGTGAATACTTTCGGTATACAGTAAATCAGAACGTCGATTGGCTGAATCGGGTGTGTTTATAATGTTAGGTCTGGTCCAAAAGCCTGCATACCCAGTAATTCCCCAGGAGGAGCGTAGGCGTAATGGGTTAAATCCAATTCGGAAACAGGTCAGATTTGATGATCCCACAGTGAGCTGGTGATGTAATGCTGTCACCTCCGTGCTCCACACACACACACACACACACACACACACACACACACACACACACACACACACACACACACACACACACACACACACACACACACACACACACACACACACACAACTTAATTGCCTGGTTGGTACGAGTCCCAGTCACACCTCTCTCATTAACTTTGAGAGGACCACCATGTTCAAGAGTAAAACGGACAACGATTCGCTAAAAAGAGGCATGCAAATTGATTTTGAGATTATTTTTTTCATGAATGTGTCTCCCATTGTGCAATGTCATCTCAAGCGTAGCCATCGGTTGCAGCCGTAGATCGTTTCTGCCGTCAATCTCAATTAACAACCAGTTTGTCCACTACTTTGCCCAGCCAGGAAAAGGATCCATTCTGATGTTCCTCCATCCAGCTGTAATGATGTTTTCCCTGTACAAACCAGTCAATCATCTCCTATAACCCTGTAACCTGATACCCTCAGAATGCTACGCTAACTGCTACGCTAATGTAGGGTTTCCCAAACTCTGTCCTGGGGCCCGCGCTGGGTGCACGTTTTGGTTTTTAGCCCTAGCGCAACACAGCTGATTCAAATCATCAAAGCCTGATCAGCTGTGTAGTGCTAGGGCTAAAAACCAAAACGTGCACCCAGCGCGGGCCCCAGGACTGAGTTTGGGAAACCCCGAGCTAACATAGCACAAGTACTGACCTGAATGGCCAAGGCGAAAGACCCAATAAGACCCTCTGGTCAGACATACTCATTTAGAGGTCATACGGCCAAAGTCTGAGACATCGTGTGTCTCCCCAGTGACCATTTATGTAGTGCCTTGCATATCTGTCACAGGGGACTGTTAACATGCATCTGAATGACAACAAGCTTGCTAATATACATTCCTATTAAATGCCTGCTAATTTATATCCACAGTCAGGATTTCACCGTCTCTCTTTATAATGTTACTCTAGGCATCCTGTGAAGTATCTTGTGAAGTGAAATCCTAACCCAGTCTGCAAGCGTTTTCTTTACCCATGCTAACTGACGTGGCCAGAGATAAAAACAGTAGAAAAAGTCCTCTGTAACTGAACTCTCCTCCCCTCCTCTCATTCATTCCTTGGAAGGAGAGAACAAGGCAAAAGATGGAAAACAAGTGGATAAACCTTCAGGATCAGATGTGTGTGGGTGGACATGAGTAACTGCAGCTGGTGCAACAACCCTTTCTATCTATCTATCTATCTATCTATCTATCTATCTATCTATCTATCTATCTATCTATCTATCTCTCTGTGTCTCTGTGTCTCTGTGTCTCTGTGTCTCTGTGTCTCTGTGTCTCTCTCTCCCTTCCCTCTCTTTTTAACCAGCCCGGTCTGCTTTGTCAAACACACAGTGGGGACAGCAAATTAAGGGGTGTGTGAGGGAGGGAGGGAGGGAGAAGCAGGAGACGACAATGCAATTAAAATACAAACACTCACTCAGCCACTTTTATTCCGGGGCTTTAATGTAGCATCCAACACGACTCGGAGATGGAGTGGGATGAAGGTGGGAAATTGAAGCCATTTTGAAGGGGTGTGTGGGCCAAGGTGCCCAGTTAAATCCAACTGTAATGTGAGACAGCTGGAGAGGGTGAGACAGCTGGAGAGGGTGAGACAGCTGGAGAGGGTGAGACAGCTGGAGAGGGTGAGACAGCTGGAGAGGGTGAGACAGCTTGGAGAGTAGAGCTGGGACGATAAACCGAAAATGATCGACACCGAACCACTTATCGCAGGCATCTGATATCGTTCACTGCGATAAGTAGCCTGTACTAGAGAAATGTGAAGTTTGAAACTTAGCTATTATGGGGGTTAATAGGACAATGGATGGCTACAACCATCAAGCTAGTAATAGTAGTTTAAAGGATCATTTTTTTTAAACTGTGGTGCACCTTAATGTTATAAACGTATCGTTCTATTTATCGTTCGCTCATCAATTCGGGCAATTTATCGCGATATGGATATTTTCCCATTTCGCCCAGCCCTTATTGGAGAGTGTCCAAGAGTCCTCAGGCCAGACAGTGTCACTGTGACACAAGGCTAAGTTACAGAGTGAATCACATCGTACTTCCCCGCTTAGCTCTCGGTCACCTCTCAACAAGACACGTCGCATCGTTCCCTTTCTCTCCCTCTTCTTTCACCAAGCGTGTTCCCTTTTTGGCAGGCAGTGTAAGATTGTGTCTCGAGGGAACTGAGGAGATGTTTTTTGGCTGCTTTTCGCCCAGCCTCCCTCAGCTGGAGCAGACATTTATCCCCACTTTCCTGGAAAAGAGAGCAGCGCTCCGGTTTCCAGTTTTATAAACGGCCAGGTGTTCACATCAAACGGAATTCACTGCAGAGGGGGGTAGTCTGGATGGGGTTCTCAATGCAAATCCACTTAAAATTGGACTCTCTGAAAGAGGCTCATGGCTGAAATGGAGAAAACGTCGGGGAAGTGGGATGCCACTTGACTAACTGGCAGCCTTCCAGTTTTCAGGCGAAAGGATGACTTTGCCGTTTCGCACACTGTCGAATGCACGGGCAGTATGAATGAATCCATGCCGTTTCACACACTGTCGAATGCACGGGCAGCATGAATGAATCCATGCCGTTTCACACACTGTCGAATGCACGGGCAGCATGAATGAATCCATGCCGTTTCGCACACTGTCGAATGCACGGGCAGCATGAATGAATCCATGCCGTTTCGCACACTGTCGAATGCACGGGCAGTATGAATGAATCCATGCTGTTTCGCACACTGTCGAATGCACGGGCAGCATGAATGAATCCATGCCGTTTCGCACACTGTCGAATGCACGGGCAGTATGAATGAATCCATGCCGTTTCGCACACTGTCGAATGCACCGGCAGTATGAATGAATCCATGCCGTTTCACACACTGTCGAATGCACCGGCAGTATGAATGAATCCATGCCGTTTCACACACTGTCGAATGCACCGGCAGTATGAATGAATCCATGCCGTTTCACACACTGTCGAATGCACCGGCAGTATGAATGAATCCATGCCGTTTCACACACTGTCGAATGCACCGGCAGTATGAATGAATCCATGCCGTTTCACACACTGTCGAATGCACGGGCAGTATGAATGAATCCATGCCGTTTCTCACACTGTCGAATGCACGGGCAGCATGAATGAATCCATGCCGTTTCGCACACTGTCGAATGCACGGGCAGCATGAATGAATCCATGCCGTTTCGCACACTGTCGAATGCACGGGCAGTATGAATGAATCCATGCCGTTTCGCACACTGTCGAATGCACGGGCAGTATGAATGAATCCATGCCGTTTCGCACACTGTCGAATGCACGGGCAGTATGAATGAATCCATGCCGTTTCGCACACTGTCGAATGCACGGGCAGTATGAATGAATCCATGCCGTTTCGCACACTGTCGAATGCACGGGCAGTATGAATGAATCCATGCCGTTTCGCACACTGTCGAATGCACGGGCAGTATGAATGAATCCATGCCGTTTCGCACACTGTCGAATGCACGGGCAGTATGAATGAATCCATGCCGTTTCGCACACTGTCGAATGCACGGGCAGTATGAATGAATCCATGCCGTTTCGCACACTGTCGAATGCACGGGCAGCATGAATGAATCCATGCCGTTTCGTACACTGTCGAATGCACGGGCAGTATGAATGAATCCATGCCGTTTCGCACACTGTCGAATGCACCGGCAGTATGAATGAATCCATGCCGTTTGAGAACTGAGGTGTCGTCCTACTCATGGCCTATGGACAATTCAATTCCGTTGCCGCTTCGGCTGTGAGTGAGTGACAGCCACGGTAGGCATTATTCTCCAAGTGAGTAGGGGTTATGAGTAGGGAGTGACAGCCACGGTAGGCATTATTCTCCAAGTGAGTAGGGGTTATGAGTAGGGAGTGACAGCCACGGTAGGCATTATTCTCCAAGTGAGTAGGGGTTATGAGTAGGGAGTGACAGCCACGGTAGGCATTATTCTCCAAGTGAGTAGGGGTTATGAGTAGGGAGTGACAGCCACGGTAGGCATTATTCTCCAAGTGAGTAGGGGTTATGAGTAGGGAATGACAGCCACGGTAGGCATTATTCTCCAAGTGAGTAGGGGTTATGAGTAGGGAATGACAGCCACGGTAGGCATTATTCTCCAAGTGAGTAGGGGTTATGAGTAGGGAGTGACAGCCACGGTAGGCATTATTCTCCAAGTGAGTAGGGGTTATGAGTAGGGAGTGACAGCCACGGTAGGCATTATTCTCCAAGTGAGTAGGGGTTATGAGTAGGGAGTGACAGCCACGGTAGGCATTATTCTCCAAGTGAGTAGGGGTTATGAGTAGGGAGTGACAGCCACGGTAGGCATTATTCTCCAAGTGAGTAGGGGTTATGAGTAGGGAGTGACAGCCATGGTAGGCATTATTCTCCAAGTGAGTAGGGGTTATGAGTAGGGAGTGACAGCCACGGTAGGCATTATTCTCCAAGTGAGTAGGGGTTATGAGTAGGGAGTGACAGCCACGGTAGGCATTATTCTCCAAGTGAGTAGGGGTTATGAGTAGGGAGTGACAGCCACGGTAGGCATTATTCTCCAAGTGAGTAGGGGTTATGAGTAGGGAGTGACAGCCACGGTAGGCATTATTCTCCAAGTGAGTAGGGGTTATGAGTAGCGAGTGACAGCCACGGTAGGCATTATTCTCCAAGTGAGTAGGGGTTATGAGTAGGGAGTGACAGCCACGGTAGGCATTATTCTCCAAGTGAGTAGGGGTTATGAGTAGGGAGTGACAGCCACGGTAGGCATTATTCTCCAAGTGAGTAGGGGTTATGAGTGGGGAGTGTGATGCGTGCCGCTAATGACTATCAGATCAGGTACGTGTACTTTCAATGTGCCGTTCTTCATCAAATTAGTACCCCGTGTACACACACAAATGCAACTTTCAATGCACTCCCTTCCATGATGCTGGCATGCTATTGACCTCTGGCCTCCAACCACGTCACATGACAACTAGAGCTCAGTTTACTGCGCTATTGCAATGCCGTGTTCCACTATTCCTGTGGCATCTGGCATCCTCTATCCAGCACCGGCTCCAGAAAGAGACAACTCCCTACTGTATTTACATGTGGCCTTTTGTTTCTTCAGGGGATTATGTGCAAGATCGGACGTGACACTTTAGTTACCGTCTCCCATATTTGTCCAAGGTCGATAATTGTGCCACCTATTGACTTTAGACATGACCTCAAAGGGACTTTCACTCGAGCGACAGCTCGGAATGTTTTCTCGTCTATAAAACAGTAAAACAGTGCACTATTTGACAAAAAAGTAACTACCTTCGAGCAAGAAACGGAGTTCATAGAATGAGTTTGTTGCGTCGAAAACAAGTGGCTGCGCCATTGACCCGACTGACTGCTGCATGTGAACGTGAACGTTGTCCCCACAGAGATCCTGTTAAAATGGCTTCTAATTCCTAATTCTATGGTTGTAACATTGCGCTTCGGAGTTTATAGGCGTTGCACTCTTTCAGTTCATAGTTCAACGGCAAAGTAAGCTGTAGATTAGACCTCGCCCTTTCAGTGCATTTGGACAGTAATTCAAACCCCGTGACTTTTTCCAAATGTTATATCGCAGCCTTGTATTACGTTACATGTTTTCCTCTACGCAATACCACTTAATGACAAAGTGAAAACAGGTTTTTAGAAATGTATAAACAGAAATACTTTAACATAAGTATTCAGACCTTTTGCTTTGAGACTTGAAATTGAGCTCCGGTGCATCCTGTTTCCATTTATCATCCTTGAGATGTTTCGACAACTTGATTGGAGTCCACCTGTGGTAAGTTCAATCGATTGGACATGATTTTGAAAGGCACACACCTGTCTATATAAGGTCCCCCACAGTTGACAGTGCATGTCAGAGCAAAAACTAAGCCAGAATTTCGAAGAAATTATCCTTAGAGCTCCGAGACAGGATTGTGTCGAGGCACAGATCTCGAGAAGTGCCTTGGTCAAGGAGGAGCTCCAGAGTTCCTCTGTGGAGATGGTTGTCTTTCTGGAAGATTCTTCCATCTCTGCAGCACTCCACCAATCAGGCTTTTATGGTAAAACTCTGCTTAGCTCTGTCAAAAAGATTGATAAGGGGGAAAAAACAACAACATTTAATCAATTTTACAATAAGGCTGTAACATAACAAAATGTGGAAAAGGTCAAGGGTCACAATACTTTCCGAATGCACTGTAGATCACTTTCAAACCGCATACTGAGGAGACCATTCCCATTTTAGGGTAAGGGCTACCATAGATGACTCCAACATGCTGTAGGTAGGGCTGTTGCGGTGACCTTACTACCACCACACCGGCAGTCATGAGTCATGACCGCAGTCAAATTCCACGTGAACATTGAGTCACGGTAATCTCCTGTTATGCACACTGGACATGGTTTGATAGTACCCAACTTGCGAACTACCATCAGGTCCTAATGGCCTGTTTACTCAGGGCTCTATTTGTCCCTCTAACTACTCTGACATCACTGCGAATGCAATTGAAAATCACATCAAACACTTATCATCGAAACAGAATCCTGTTTTTAAAACTCACCTCACTGTGATCAATTTGAAGAAAGAAGTTCAACAGCAGGTTGAAACTGAGTGCATATTAGAGCTTATACATATGCATAGGCTTATGAGCCCAAGCCCCCCCCCCCCCCACACACACACAAAGAAAACAGAGATAAAATAATGTTTGTGACGTTATACAATGCATAGCCTGCTGCATATTATGCATGGCAGAAAAACATAAAACGAAACTTATTTAAGATGTCTTTGGTGCATAATTGGTCTAGCCTATAGTCGTGGCCAAAAGTTTTGAGAATGAGACAAATATACATTTTCACAAATTTAGATATTTTTGTCAGGTGTTACTATGGAATACTGCAGTATAATTACAAGCATTTCATAAGTGTCAAAGGCTTTTATTTACAATTTCATGAAGTTGATGCAAACAGTCAATATTTGCAGTGTTGACCCTTCTTTTTCAAGACCTCTGCAATCCGCCCTGGCATGCTGTCAATTAACTTCTGGGCCACATCCTGACTGATGGCAGCCCATTGTTGCGTAATCAATGCTTGGAGTTTGTCAGAATTTGTGAGTTTTGTTTGTCCACCCGCCTCTTGAGGATTGACCACAAGTTCACAATGGGATTAAGGTCTGGGGAGTTTCCTGGCCATGGACCCAAAATATTGATGTTTTGTTCCCCGAGCCACTTCGTTAGCACTTTTGCCTTATGGCAAGGTGTTCCATCATGCTGGAAAAGGCATTGTTCGTCACCAAACTGTTCCTGGACGGTTGGGAGAAGTTGTTCTCAGAGGATGTGTTGGTACCATTCTTTATTCATGGCTGTGTTCTTAGGCAAAATTGTCAGTGAGCCTACTCCCTTGGCTGAGAAGCAACCCTACACATGAATGGTCTCAGGATGCTTTACTGTTGGCAGGACACAGGACTGATGGTAGCGCTCACCTTCTCTTCTCCGGACAAGATCTTTTCCTGATTCCCCAAACAATCGGAAAGGGGATTCATCAGAGAAAATGACTTTACCCCAGTCCTCAGTAGTCCAATCCCTGTACCTTTTGCAGAATATCAGTCTGTCCCTGATGTATTTCAGGGAGAGCAGTGGCTTCTTTGCTGCCCTTCTTGACACCAGGCAATCCTCCAAAAGTCTTTGCCTCACTGTGTGTGCAGTTGCACACACACCTGCCCGTTGCCATTCCTGAGCAACCTCTGTACTGGTGGTGCCCCGGTCCCGCAGCTGAATCAACTTTAGGAGACGGTCCTGGTGCTTGCTGGACTTTCTTGGGCGCTCTGAAGCCTTCACAAGAATTGAACCGTTCTCCTTGAAGTTCTTGATGATCCGATAAATGGTTGATTTAGGTGCAATCTTACTGACAGCAATATCCATGCCTGTGAAGCCCTTTTGTGCAAAGCAATGATGACGGCATGTGTTTCCTTGCAGGTAACCATGGTTGACAGAGGAAGAACAATGATTCCAAGCACCACCCTCCTTTTGAATCTTCCAGTCTGTTATTCGAACTCAATCAGCATGACAGAGTGATCTCCAGCCTGGTCCTCCTCAACACTCACACCTGTGTTGACGAGAGAATCACTGACATGGTGTCAGCTGGTCCTTTTGTGGCAGGGTTGAAATGTTTTCTGGGGATTCAGTTCATTTGCATGGCAAAGAAGGACTTTGCAATTAATTGCAATTCATCTGATCACTCTTCATAACATTCTGGAGTATATGCAAATAGCCATCATACAAACTGAGGCAGCAGACTTTGTGAAAATTAATATTTGTGTCATTCTAAAAACTTTTGGCCATGACTGTATTCTCCAAAATTAAACAAATTCGAGTAATCACCATCTCGTGTGGACTGTGTTATTATGCATACTGGTGGACTGGTTTGGCTACCTTATGCTACGCTCCAACATTTCTATCCACGATTCTGGGAGAGAAGTATAGCCCTAGGCTCATTGATTGTTCAGGGAGATTTTGAATAGCCTAGTAATAGGGAATTTTAATAATTAATTTGGTGACACATTACCTTTTAGCTATACGGAATATCTCACCACCATTCGTTTCCATCTCCTCCTCTCTCTCCTTTATTCATTTCTCGAGTGTGCAGAGGGGCTGAAATATGTTTCGTTGCGAAACTATGTTGCTATCGATGCTCCCGGACAGATTTCACTTGGTTTCCTAAATTAAACACTGGGTAGCTGCAGGAACAAAGTTTGGGCGGAATGTCACCTGTCAGGCAGCGATAGCATGCTCCTCAAACAATGGTTGATGCGTAGAGTGAAATGTGTTCTTATATATATTTCTCAGCTGCTCATGTTAATAAGCACATGCTCCGCTAGAAATCCGAAGTAGCCTACCCATCATTTGATAATGGGCCATGCTGAATCAAAACTCATTTTACATATTAGACCAGATTAAATTGAGAAGAGTTTGATGGGTGAAAATATGATCACTTGATGAGTGTACAGCGTGTACTCAAGCTTTTTTTGCGACTTTCTCAAATCATCAACAGACTATAGTTGCACCATGGAACCCATGTATGTGTTGATTTCTATCATTCACAACTAAAGTTGCCAAATAACTCTAAATCTAGCACAATAAGACCTTTTCCCCCCAGATGATCACTTTTATGCTCATCACACTTCATATGTGCGCTCGTTCCGGAATGGGAAACATATCCGTTCTATTTTATTCAGCTAACGTGAAACTATATTCTTCTGACTATAAAATCATTTCAAATAAAATAATGCCATGGGACTTGTTAGCTAATCTTGTCAGCTAAACGACCAAGCCTACAGCCAGGTATCACGCAGCATATTCTGTTCTTAAGAAATACATTTGCTTCATTCATATCATAATGTTTCTTTAGACCTGACTAAAATAAATAATGGATGTATTGTGATGGCGTATATTAAATTGGATTTATTTTACTATTTTAAATGTAGATGTTGCAAAGGCGCACATCAGCAGCTTGTTTGCGTGGAGGCCTGGAGATACTACATGTGTCTATGTTAATTAACGGTCAATTACCGTGGGCCCGGCAATAGTTTGCGTAACAGTGAACGGCTGACACAGTTTCATGACCGCCACAGCCCTAACTGTAGGTATGAAGTAGATTTTCATCTCAAATCTTCTTATTTTACTATCTCATGATCGCTTTAATGCCGTTATCATCAACGTGTCTCCATCTCTTTCGTCGTAATTGACTTTACTTCGATATCTTTTAAACTCTTTTATTTCAGTTATTTCATTTTTTACAATGGGCTGACAATAGATTTCATTTCCTGCGAGGCTCGGCATACTCTGTTCTGACCGGCCCGTGTAAGACAAACACTTTTTAATATATTTTTCATCTCGAACGTCCTGTTCTCCGTGGATATACAAGTGAGTCCTTATGATAATTGCCGTGATTTGACTACCCAAACTCCAGTACGAACAAGGATCTGAGGTGTTGCGTCTCGTAAAGCTCTGCGGTTGGCCTAATTCTAAATAGGGGCTGTTAACCCCGCTATGTAAATAAATATATGGTCGCGTTTTGAGATTATAACACAATACCAGACACACTCTACATGTAGAACTACTGTTCCAGGGAGTCTACCATGCTCTACCATACAGAACTATGATGGGCTGCAATAGTGTTTGTATGGGTGACAGATAAAAGGACACACTTTCTCTCCTTTTGATCTCCTACATTTGCTTAGACCTTTTCTCTTTCTTCACCTTCCTCCATAAGGGCAACACTCTCCTATTTGATCTTGGGCAACACTCTCCTATTTGATCTTGGGCAACACTCTCCTATTTGATCTTGGGCAACACTCTCCTATTTGATCTTGGGCAACACTCTCCTATTTGATCTTGGGCAACACTCTCCTATTTGATCTTGGGCAACACTCTCCTATTTGATCTTGGGCAACACTCTTCTATCTGATCTTGGGCAACACTCTCCTATCTGATCTTGGGCAACACTCTCCTATCTGATCTTGGGCAACACTCTCCTATCTGATCTTGGGCAACACTCTCCTATCTGATCTTGGGCAACACTCTCCTATTTGATCTTGGGCAACACTCTCCTATTTGATCTTGGGCAACACTCTCCTATCTGATCGTGGGCAACACTCTCCTATTTGATCGTGGGCAACACTCTCCTATTTGATCTTGGGCAACACTCTCCTATTTGATCTTGGGCAACACTCTCCTATTTGATCTTGGGCAACACTCTCCTATCTGATCTTGGGCAACACTCTCCTATCTGATCTTGGGCAACACTCTCCTATCTGATCTTGGGCAACACTCTCCTATCTGATCTTGGGCAACACTCTCCTATCTGATCTTGGGCAACACTCTCCTATCTGATCTTGGGCAACACTCTCCTATCTGATCTTGGACAAATCTTAAGAGGTATATTACATTGGCCTGGGATCAGTTTCACAGCACGATTATCCAGGTGTTGCAGATGGCTGCTGGAGGGCTGGATACTGACCTCAGAGCTGCCCTTGATGATACAGTGATAAGCAGGGCGAGATAATCATGTCAGAATATAATATGGTGTCAGAAGTCTACTGCTTTGATACACACATGGGTCATTGTAGAGGAAACAAGGAAAATATGACCAACGCTCTCTGTGTGTCTCAGTCAACCGTGGCCTCCAAGTTATTAAATATAGGTTATTAAAATGACACGAGTCCATCATATTCCATTATGACTCATGGTGTCATGTTATACCAATGACAGTAGTAACCAACCATTCACTAAGGATTGGGTATTCTCTCCTTTGGTATAGTAATGTAGTAGGATGAAGTTGCATCTATACACTGCTCTGAGATCAGTTTTTCCCCCAATTGTTGGAAGTTCCAGTTTGAAGAGTGCAGGCCAACTTCTACTCTGAACACCCAGGGTACTGTGACATCCTTTTCTAATGATATACAGTACCAGTCAAAAGTTTGGACACCTACTCATTCAAGGGTTTTTCTTTATTTTTAAAATTTTCTACATTGTAGAATAATAGTGAAGACCTTCAACACTATGAAATAACACATATGGAATATAGTGTATATAGTAACCCAAAAAGTGTTAAACAACTCTAAATATATTTTATTTTGAGATTATTCAAAGTAGCCACACTTTGCCTTGATGACAGCTTTGCATACTCTTGGCATTCTCTCAACCAGCTTCATGAGGTAGTCACCTGGAATGCATTTAATTAACAGGTGTGCCTTGTTAAAAGTTAAATTGTGGAATTTATTTTCTTTAATGCTTTTTGAGCCAATCAGTTGTGACTAAATAGCGCTGGTATACAGAAGATAGCCCTATTTGGTAAAAGACCAAGTCCATATTATGGCAATAACCGCTCAAATTAGTAAAGAGAAACCATTTTCCATCATTATTACAACCCGAGAAAATGTAAATAACTTTGAAACTTCAAGTACAGTCGCAAAAACCATCAAGTGCTATGATGAAACTGGCTCTCATGAGGACCACCACAGGAAGGAAGACCCAGAGTTACCTCTGCTTCAGAGGATACGTTTACTAGAGTTACCAGCCTCAGAAATTGCAGCCCGAATAAATGCTTCACAGAGTTCAAGTAACAGACACATCTCAACATCAACTGTTCAGAGGAGACTGCATGAATCAGGCCTTCATTGTTGAATTTCTGCAAGAAACCACTACTAAAGGACACCAATAATAAGAAGAGACTTGCTTGGGCCAAGAAACACATGCAATGGACATTATACCGGTCCCTTGGTCTGATGAGTCCAAATTTGAGATTTTTAGTTCCAAACGCCATGTCTTTGTGAGACACAGAGTATGTGATCAGAGGATCTCCGCATGTGTGGCTCCCACCGTGAAGCATGGAGGAGGAGGTGTGGGGGTGCTTTGCTGGTGACACTGTCTGCGAGAAATCAAGGCACACTTAACCAGTGTGGCTACCACAGCATTCTGCTGTGATACGTCATCCCATCTGGTTTGGGCTTAGTGGGACTATCATTTGTTTTTCAACAGGACAATGACCCAACACACTTCCAGGCTGTATAAGGGCTATTTGACCAAGAAGGAGAGTGATAGTGATTGAGTGCTACATCAGATGACCTCCACAATCACCCGACCTCAACCAAGTTGAGATGGTTTGGGATGAGTTGGACCGCAGAATGAAGGAATAAGCAGCCAACAAGTGCTCAGCATATGTGGGAACTCCAACAAGACTGTTGGAAAAGCATTCCAGGTGAAGCTGGATGGGAGAATGCCAAGAGTGTGCAAAGCTGTTATCAAGGCAGAAGGCGGCTACTTTGAAGAATCTCAAATATAACATATATTTGGATTTGTTTAACACTTTCTTGGTTACTACTTTTATTCTAAAATGTAGAAAATAGTAAAAATAAAGAAATCCCTAGATGAGTAGGTGTGACCATAACTTTTGACTTACTTTACATTACTACAACATGTCTACAACTCTAGTGAAACCAAAAGGCAAGGTGTATAATATCCCATCCCCGTCTGTTCTGAAGTCTGTTAGTCATCCAATCCTTTTCTCACCTACTCTCTTTGAATCAGATTGATATACTGTGATTCTCAATGAAAACATGTTTTTTGTTCATAGTGTGTACCACATCATTAATAGTGTATAAGACTGATTTAAAATGCACCAGCATGGCCTGGAGGACAGGGGTTGTGTATTAGCAAGGTATTGAACTGACACATGGTCTGTTGCTCTTTTGCCTCACACAAACCAATTACGGAGTGACGCACTTTTTTTTGCCCAATTACAACAAAGCTTATTGGTACGTACAGTGGAAGACCTGTTTTTGCTCCTATTACCAGTTTGGAATGTAATGTTGTGTACACTTACTGTTACAAAGTCATCGTTCCATTTGTTTGTTTGTACCAGTACATATACAGTGTGGCTGCAGTTAATTCATTGGACAACCACATGAGTTTTTGATCATGGGCCTTGGTCCACATTGTGCCGATTGCAATCAATGCACGAGCAGAGCTGGAATTCTGAGCCTGCAGGACATGCTTTTGACAGATAAAAAAAAAAAAATGTAAAAAATGATCAGACCTTTTATAAACACCGGTCAGTGCAAAATAGAATGGGAGGTTTGGAGATCGCGATGGTTCTATTTAGAAAAGTACTATATCCTCTCCTTTTCAATTCTGTAAAATGTCCCCGTTTCAATATTAGAACAGTCCTTGCAGAAAGGATTATGCCCTTGTCTGTTTAATTCATTTTTGCTCCTTTCCTGTCCTCATAGAAAGATACTTTGCCAAGCCAATGCTGAAGAACATGCTTTGCATAGACAGTACAAGTTTTTTGTTTCTTTTTTCATTCAAACTAAATGACGAGCGCTGACTCATCTCATGTATCGACTCCAATTATTACTCTCATACCTGTTTTTCATGTCCTGCCACGTCTGGCTCAGTTGAATAGCGTTTCCATCATTACTGTGTCTGCGGAAAGGGAACTTGAACTGTACAGACGGGAGTTAATAACGCTACATTCATGTTTTGGGTACTTTTTTTCTTTCTGTTGCATCACCCCTCTGATCATACTGCGTATTGTACATGGTTATACTTAACTAACCTCTCACCATGTCTCTCTTGTCTTTGCAGGACCCCAGAACCAAGCACAAGTTCAAGATCCACACCTACGGCAGCCCCACCTTCTGCGACCACTGTGGCTCTCTCCTGTACGGTCTCATCCACCAGGGGATGAAGTGTGACAGTGAGTAATGTACCCTCGTCGTCCACTTAGACTGGGGATCCCGACGCACCACCTGCGACGTAAACATTTAAGCTGGCACGCGGTGCACCTGGCTTGTGGCCAATCCAACCCATAATGGAACGCTGATGTTACACCCGTCGCTGTCGATCCCACCCGTCGCTGTCGATCCCACCCACTGATGTCGTCTGGTTTGATTGGGTAGCTAGCTAGCAGGCTACGCTGAACGGAAAAATGTAGAGTTGTTGGTCCCCGTATTTCATGAGCTGAAATCCTCTCACGAACGGTTAGTGCTAACTGCTCTCTTCCCTTTAACAGACAGGCAGATGGGAATGCCGATTGGGGCCCGTCTAAAGTGGACAGAACGCTAAATGCACTGGCAAGCCAAAGAGGATATGGAGCTCTCTCCTTATACTGAAATGTGTTCTAGTGGGCTATGATGGAGCCAGGAATGCTGTGATGAAGCTTGGACCTCGCTGGTGAAAGTGGTTTCTTGATTTGAAGAGGGTTTATGTTGGCTAGGTGTTAGTAACACCCGGGGAGTCATTTCATAACAGCTAATGTTATCATTCTTTGGCAGTGTTATGATTATGTCATTATGCAAAAATGCTCCAAAACAAACCTTTTAATGTTAGAAAAATGATGACATTTCTATCACACATGTACTTACATAACTCATGTAAACTATTATGAGGTACATAATGCAGCGATCTGGTCTAAAAGTCACCTGCCTCATTCCTATGATAGGAATGTAATGCATTTTCCCAGGCAGACAAAGACAGCTTCGCCAGCGTGTTTGAATTGCCCTGCTTCTTGGTTCCCTGTAAAGCGCCGGCTTGGCTGTTTGTCAGCACAACGCCTAACATACGACCTGGATTCCCTTAGCATTGCCTGGGCTAGCATGATGTCCATCACATTACACCACAGCGCTATTGTTGCTTCACCTTTTCTAAATGAGCCTGTCAGAACTGACGTTCTGTCTCTGACTGTCATTGCCAATCGCCAGTTTGTGTAGCCTTCAAGTCACTCTGACAGATTCCACACAACTTTATTATTATAATAATAATATATTATATTCTTACTGCTGATGGGATATCAAAGTAATGCGAGCAGTGCAAACTATACTGAACAAAAATATAAACTCGACACGTAAAGTGTTGGTCCCCATGTTTCATGAGCTGAAATAAAAGATCCCAGAAATGTTCCACACGCACAAAAAGCTTACTTCTCTAAAATGTTGGGCACAAATTTGTTTACATCCCTTGTTAGTGAGCATTTCTCCTTTGCCAAGATATTCCATCCACCTGACGGGTGTGGCATATCAAGAAGCCGATTAAACGGCATGATCATTACACAGGGGCACCTTGTACTGGGGACAATAAAAGGCCATTCTAAAATGTGCAGTTTTGTCACACAACACAATGCCACAGATGTCTCAAGTTTTGAGGAAGTGTGCAATTGTCATGTTGATTGCAGGAATGTTCACCAGAGCTGTTACCAGAGAATTTAATGTTAAGTTCTTTACCATAAGCCGCCTCCAACCTCGTTTTAGAGAATTTGGCCGTACTTCCAACCGGCTTCACAAATGCAGACCACTTGTATGGCGTTGGGTGGTCGAGAGGGTTGCTGATGTCAACGTTGTGAACAGAGTGCTCCATGGTGGCGGTGGGTTTATGGTATGGGCAGGCACCGAACACAATTGCATTTTACCGATGGTAATTTGAATGCACAGGGATACCGTGTCAAGATCCTGAGGCCATTGTGAGGCATATATTTTTTAAGGTATCTGTAACCAACAGATGCATATCTGTATTCCCAGTCATGTGAAATCCATAGAATAATGCCTAATGAATGTATTAGAATTGACTAACTTTCTTATATGAACTGTAACTCAGTAAAATCGTTAATTGTTGCATGTTGCGTTTATATTTTTGCTCCTTATGAATGCATAGCTCTGAGTCTGGCTAGCACTGGCAGGAATATGGGGTAACGTTAGTTACAGCGTGGTGAGCGTAGCTGGTTGTGGCAAAATGACTTTCTACACAATGTTGGTAGCTAGCTAGCAACTTTAGCGAAGCTAGCTGCACAGTCACATTGTTTGCCAAGCAACATGAGATCATTTCTAAATTCTGGAGGCAGTGGAGACACGATTTGAGCTAGCCCACCAAGGCCCAATACGGGTTGATTTCAAAGTTCCACTGGAAACAAGGCTTTAGATGTGCTCAAAGTACATTCAAACAACTTTATTGCCATCGCTCATACTGCACAATGAAGTTAAATTACAATTCTGTAATATTGCCGAATGATGATTTCCATGATTTCAAACTGCATTTCCATTTCCTGTCCATCCCTTCCAGCAGTTTCCCCTCTGAAACACACACATGATTCCAGAGATCTCTAAATATACATTATCAAAGCTTCTGCGCGGCTTTATTTATTTATTAGTACTCTTTTTCTGTCTTTCTGTGTGTCTGCATCCCTTCAGCCTGCGACATGAACGTGCACAATCAGTGTGTGATGAACGTGCCCAGCATGTGTGGGACGGACCACACCGAGAGGAGGGGACGCCTCTACCTGAAGTGTGAGGTCACAGAGGACAAGCTGCAGGTCACAGGTAGGCCTCCGGACCGGAAAATCTCTCAGACAAATCTATTTCTCACCGTTTGTCCCAAATGTCATCTTATTCCTTGTATAGTGCACTACTTTTGACCAAAGCCCACAGGGATCTGATCAAAATCAGTGCACTAGGAAGGGAGTAGGGTGCCATTTCATGCGCATCCGTTTCCTCCTTCCCCAGTGGGGTTATGATGCGTAATGGCTGACGAGGGCTTCCTCTTACCTTTTCACAATCAGTCCCAACCATCAGTCCCCAACCACTTTAGCTGTCAGTTGCCTGTTACAGCCCCATATTGATTGATAAGAAAGAAACCACTTCTGGCCACAAATCCATTCACAGCATGGATCGCTCCCACCAGGCAGTCATCACCACTGATTCCTGGCAATCTATGTGTGTGTTCGTTCTTGTGGGTGTGTGCGCCCATGTGCATGTGTGCTCCCTCTAACCCGAGCCTACGTCGATTTCGATCTACACAATTGTCAATCGCATCAATAGGCCCAGGCTTTGAAAACCATTCCGTTTGTAAAAACACCCGTTCACAGTTCAATAGATGAAGTGAACTGGTTATCATACCAAATATCCCCGTTGTCTTTTTTCGAGTGACAGCAGCCCAGAGACAGCATGTGGTGAGGCAACTATCACTTAACAGAAGCCTCCGGTCTGCAGCCTACAGAGACGCGTGGTCATTTCCCTTTGGTATACAGATCAATACTGTGTGTGCTTTCCAAATAGCACCCTGTTCCCTATATAGTGTGAGACCGGCGTTGAGGAAGGCGGTCTTGATCGCGCTGTTGGGCCGGGACCAGCCCCGCCGAAAGCGCAGGTCCGTGTGGGTCCAGAGATGGTTAAAGTCCCGAAAGCAGGCAGGGGAGTTCCACCTTCTCATTCAAGAGCTTCGACTGTTTGGAGAGGAACTCCGAAGTTACTTTCGTCTGGACCGAAGCCAGTTCGATCACCTGGTTGGAGCCAGGATCGCCCAGATGGATACCAACTACCGTGAGTCCATCAGCCCAGTTGGCGATTTGTAATTCTGCAACGACAAGGGTACATATTCAGTTGTTCTCTTGGCTGTAGTAGACGCAATCTACTGTTTCCGTGTTGTCGATGTTGGTGCTTATGGCGAGGGAAGTGACTGCGGGACCCTCCGGGACTCTGCCTGTGGCCAGGCACTTCAGGATGGCACCCTGGAGATTCCACCACCTGCATCGCTCCCTGGGGTTGAAGACCTGGGACCTGTTCCCCACGTCTTCGTCGGTGACGAGGCCTTCCCTTTAAGAGCCAACCTCATGAGGCCCGACACTGGACGCCAGCTGCCATTGCCAAAGCCTGTAAGGATCTTTAACAAACGACTGTCCAGGGCAAGGTTAGTTGTTGAATGCGCCTTTGGGATTCTGGCAGCCCGGTGGAGAATGTATCAGAGAGTGCTTGGTCTCAGCCCCTCAAATGTCGATGCCTGGGTGACGGCCACGTGTGTTCTCCACAACTACCTGCGGAGGTCATTCCAGGAGCCGTTCCGGATGGAGAAGAGCTCGCCAAATGGTCACCTTCCTGATGTCACCAGGGCAGGTGCCAACAACGCCCCCAGACAGGCACTCCAGGTGACCACCTACTTCTCATCGCCAGCAGGTGAAGTCCCATGGCAGTATGCCGTGGAGTGAAGAAGCTTTCTTAAGAGCCCCATAACACAAAGGTTATTTTAAGAACCATCCACCGTTGTCCGTCAAATTGAGTTTTTTTTCCCAGATTACTTTATATATCATTGTTTCTTCATTTGGAAGCTATATTTAAGTGATATTTGGGAGTAAAGACCACACCTTAACCCCTTCCCTCTCCCATTACACACCTGGCATGTTACACCAGGTGAGCGGGAGCACTAAGGTTATACGACATACAGTTAGTATGATAACAAAGGGAAAGGGTAACCTAGGTAACCTAGGGTCCATACAGATAGTATGATAACAAAGGGAAAGGGTAACCTAGGTAACCTAGGGTCCATACAGATAGTATGATAACAAAGGGAAAGGGTAACCTAGGTAACCTAGGGTCCATACAGATAGTATGATAACAAAGGGAAAGGGTAACCTAGGTAACCTAGGGTCCATACAAATAGTATGATAACAAAGGGAAAGGGTAACCTAGGTAACCTAGGGTCCATACAGATAGCATGATAACAAAGGGAAAGGGTAACCTAGGTAACCTAGGGTCCATACAAATAGTATGATAACAAAGGGAAAGGGTAACCTAGGTAACCTAGGGTCCATACAGTTAGTATGATAACAAAGGGAAAGGGTAACCTAGGTAACCTAGGGTCCATACAGATAGTACAGTTTACCGCCATGTTCACTGGCCTGACAAAATACAGGTGGGGAAAAAAATGAATTAGGAAGATAATGTGTTTTTACTTTCATCTAGTCTTAGATCTGCAAAGGTGTTGGGAAGAAATAAGCAGATTAAGTCTAAATTATATATTAATCAACTTCTGAAACAACTGACTATGAAAACATATTTGAATAAGTATTCAAGTACAGGAAAGAACATGACAGGCATGTGTGTTGTAAAAATGTTTTAAAAAATGAAACTATTTGAAAGAGTGTGTGTGTGTGTGTGTGTGTGTGTGTGTGTGTGTGTGTGTGTGTGTGTGTGTGTGTGTGTGTGTGTGTGTGTGTGTGTGTGTGTGTGTGTGTGTGTGTGTGTGTGTGTGTGTGTGTGTGTGTGTGTGTGTGTGTGTGTGAAAAATAAATGTAAATAATGAATATGTAGCCTGTAATCTGTAAGAGAACAACAAGAGCATGTATCTTTGGCACAACTGCAGACAGATACAGGGACTACTCATAAGCCTAGACGTAGTAGGGGAACCTCAGACATGGCCATAAAGAGCGAGAGGACAGGGCACTGGAGATCTGAGGTTTCGGAGAGGTGTGTGTGTGTGTGTGTGTTTGTCTCTGAAAAAAAGACAATATGTAGCCATAACACAGCTAAACAAACAAACGGCCCCTGGACGTCACGGACCGGTTGATGGAACATAACTTCACAAAAGGTTTCAACACCCTGGTTTTCAAGTGGTTTTAAATGAAATAAATATATTCACCTTTAGTCTCGTAAGAGACCAACAAGTGCATCTGAATTATCCGGTATATGAGTTTCAATTCTGTCAATTCAGAAATGTATGTAACACGAATAATGAATGTTATCCTAAGACTTTAGAAACAAATGACTTTATGAATTGACTGAATTTAAATGGAACTGGCGTGTGTGAAAAAGAAAGGTACCCTGAGGGAGGTCAAAACAACAACCAGACAACTCCTCTTCCTGGCCTTCCTGTGAGCTGGTCGGCCCCGGCAACTCCTCTCCTCTTCCTGTCCTTCCTGTGAGCTGGTCGGCCCCGGCAACTCCTCTCCTCTTCCTGTCCTTCCTGTGAGCTGGTCGGCCCCGGCAACTCCTCTCCTCTTCCTGTCCTTCCTGTGAGCTGGTCGGCCCCGGCAACTCCTCTCCTCTTCCTGTCCTTCCTGTGAGCAGGTCGGCCCCGGCAACTCCTCTCCTCTTCCTGTCCTTCCTGTGAGCTGGTCGGCTCCGGCAACTCCTCTCCTCTTCCTGTCCTTCCTGTGAGCTGGTCGGCTCCGGCAACTCCTCTCCTCTTCCTGTGAGCTGGTCGGCTAAATGGACTCCATTTCTGGAAGGGAAGAGAAAAACAACACATACAAGCTTAACATAATATGACACCATAAAAGGTGAGATTTATGTTTACACTATACAAGCAGTATATAGCTGTTAGAGGCATAAATTGGGACAGTGTGGTAAAGTTGGTAATACGTGCTGTTTACTCATGGAATTTGTATTTCAGATCAAAAGATGAATGTGACAGGCAAATATTTAGACAGCAAACTGTTGTTTTAGGATATTTTCTAACCCAGAAACAACAGCTATACATTTACCTCATATTAATACTTTGATCTGAAATACCAAATAGCCTACATGAGTATACTGTAAAAATGACCTACTTTACTTCACTGTCGCAACACTTATGACACTACCTGTGATGTAAAAAATAAATTAAAATGTACCATTGAACTCGGCTTCGAAAAGCAGCTGATACATTTGAACCTTGACTGCTGCTTTTGTTCGCTGAGGCAGCCTCTTCAGTGTTGGCACCAGGCTCATGGTAAAGAGGGTCTCTTCATCCTCCTTCTCTTTGCTGAGGCAGCCTCTTCAGGGTTGGCACCAGGCTCATGGTAAAGAGGGTCTCTTCATCCTCCTTCTCTTTGCTGAGGCAGCCTCTTCAGGGTTGGCACCAGGCTCATGGTAAAGAGGGTCTCTTCACCCTCCCTCTCTTTGCTGAGGCAGCCTCTTCAGGGTTGGCACCAGGCTCATGGTAAAGAGGGTCTCTTCATCCTCCTTCCTGTGAGCATCAGGTTGGGCTGCATCCCTCTCGACGGCTTGGAGGAGCCTCTGCTGAAATGAGTTGAGTGGATCTGGGGGCTGGTGCCTCCGATGACGCCTGGTGTGACGCTGTTCCTCTTCGTTTGTCTCCACGGCCACATCCTGTTAAACGAGGTCCTCAGTGGTCACTTCTGTGAGGTTCATAATAATCTCAGGTGGTCCTAGATCCAGAGGTGCTTCCTCCATTTCATCATCCTCCATGGCTGCACCGGTGGTGGTCATACTTGTGGATGATGTCGACGTTGTAGACCTCTCTGCACCGTTGGAGGTCATACTTGTGGATGATGAAGACATGGTAGACCTCTGCACTGGTGGAGGTCATACTTGTGGATGATGTAGACGTTGTAGACCTCTCTGCACCGGTGGAGGCGGTGGTCTCACTTGTAAATGACGTAGAGGGTCTTGATGCACCGGTGGCGACAACACTTGTGGATGAGGTCGTAGAGAGTCTGGCTGTAATATTGCCACTCGTTGCCCCAGGCACAATAAATGGATCCAGAAAAGGATGTGGCAGAAGCACCAAGGCTGTTGGCCTGAAGTTGCTGACCCAGACCTCTTCTTCTCTTTCTCTGCCCTTCTCTCTCTCTGATACATGTCCCTGAGTCCTCTCCACTTCCTCCTACAGTCTTCTTCTACATAGACATGAACATGATAAGCCATACCATCACCTAGCATAACTGTAGTTATTAGATAGCTATCATGGACATGTCACCTACTGTACACACACACACACACACACACACACACACACACACACACACACACACACACACACACACACACACACACACACACACACACACACACACACACACACACACACACACACACACACACACACACACACACACACACACACACACACACACACACACACACACACACACACGGTTGGTTATCTGACCAAATGATCAGGGGTACAGTAGTATCTACCATTTCTATTACTATTTATTTGACATTCACACTCTTTCAAACATGATTATTTGGGAATGTTATCAGGGGTAGTAACTAGCATAATTTATATGACTATTTCTCACACACACACACACACACACACACACACACACACACACACACACACACACACACACACACACACACACACACACACACACACACACACACACACACACACACACACACACACACACACACACACACACACACACACACCTCATTGGCTTGGTTAGCTAGCTAGTCTTTGCTGGGTAAAGCCCCGCCTTATCTCAGCTCACTGGTCACTATATTAGCACCCACCCGTAGCACGCGCACCTGCAGGTATATTTCACTGGTCACCCCTAAAGCCAATTCCTGCTTTGGCCACATTTCATTCCAGTTCTCTGCTGCCAATGACTGGAGCAAATTGCAAAAATCATTGAAGCTGGAGACCCACATCTCCCTCACTAACTTCAAGCACCAGCTGTCAGAGCAGCTCACAGATCACTGCACATAGCCCATCTGTAAATAGCCCATTCAACTACCTCACCCCCATACTGTTATTTATATGTTGCTCCTTTTCATCCCAGTACCTCTACTTGCACATTCATCTTCTGCACACCTATCACTCCAGTGTTTAATTGCTCAATTGTAATTATTTCGCCACTATGGCCTATTTATTGCCTCCCTTGCACACACTGTATATAGACTTTTTCTTCTTCTCTCTGTTATTGACTGTGTTTGTTTATGTGTAACTCTGTTGTTGTTTGTGTCGCACTGCTTTGTTTTATCTCGGCCAGGTCACAGTTGTAAATGAGAACTTGTTCTCAACTAGCCCACCTGGTTAGATAAATGTGAAATAAAAACATTTAAAGAATGTGTCTAACCGCATGTGGCCATCTGCAAAAGATACCTGCATCAGTATAGTTGCCTAGCTGCGCAAAATGTTATGCAGAAGTGATGTGGAAACGCAGTCTAAGCGTTAGATGGCTAACAAATACTAGGATGGAAGCAAATGTAAGGGATTATAACGTCATAACGAATCATGCAAAACATGTACAGTTGACAGCAATATGTTCGTTAATGTAGAGACAAAAGATTATGCATATTTTTTTAATCATAAAGTTCATTTTTCAAAAATCGCGATTTAGCAAGCTAGCTGACTAGCTTTATGGGTGTTGTGACATGGGTATGAAATTGTCATTCTGGTTGTTTGTTTTAGGGACTCCTGAAACAACCTGCAAACCAGGCTGTCGTCTTGTGAAACTGTGGATCTAAAGAATCTAGCTCGCTACAACATTAACTGCAAATTAAATGTACAATTTTGTATGCTTGCCTTGCTGATATTTGCCATGCAATGCTGCTAGATGAATAGCGTAGCTAGCTATGTTCTTGCTTATTGTGCAGTGGAGGATAAACAAAATATCTGTATGCCTATGGATGTGTAGAAAGCTATCTATATACATGTAGTTATACATGTAGTTATTACCATGATGTTATCCCCACACTCTAGCCTGCACATTTAATAAATCCTCTTAGAGCTCCGCATCCCGGATCCGGGATTGTGATATGTTCACTGATCACGTACTCTCAGTTCAGGTATGAATGTCTTTGAGGTAATTTTTCAGTCATATTCAATACCAGGAGTATCGAATTATTAGTCTTTGAATGACTCTGTGTCTGCATGTATGTATTACAATTACACATTTCAAAAGTTGTTTACCAATCTTTGTCCTGGGACATCAATGGTTACACTGTAACTTTTTTTATTTCACCTTTATTTAACCAGGTAGACAAGTTGAGAACAAGTTCTCATTTACAATTGCGAACTAATAGACTAGAAACAGGATTTAACTAGTTAAAGGCTCATTTGTAATTCATATATACAGAAATAAAACATTTTGAAAAACAGTACACTACACTTCCTATGCATGATGTTGTCGTGTCTTTACTATCATTAAATTGAAGACGTATAGTTTTTATCAAAGATCCTCTAATTAGTATTACGCGATTAAACCAATTAATCATGTAACTGTAATTAACTAGGAAGTCGGGGCACCAAGGAATATATTCAGATTACAAAGTTATCATTTCCTAAAATAACTTTTCAGATATTTTCATATCTGATCAATAGTCTTCTGGTTAATGAATTATTGACTTCTCCTCACGTTAGTCTCGTTCCAAACGACGTAAATTGTTGGTTATCTGCACGAACCCAGTCTTCACTGAGTCATCCATACATCAATTGTCTTAAATAATTTATTTATTAACTAACTAAACAATCACGGAAATGCATAAACAAAACAAACAAAGTAAATATGGTTACAAGAAATGATAGGAGAATGTTCCCTAGTGGGCTAAACCGGCATGGCGGCTTGTTAGACAAAAGGGAAGTGGGGGTCGACTAAGAAGTCACTACAGAGTTAATAATTATAACAATTGAAATGCTAATCCTTTAGACAAGAACGCTCACTCATTCGGGAACAATTGCAATCAATATATATACAGTGGGAATAACAAGTATTTGATACACTGCCGATTTTGCAAGTTTTCCTACTTACAAAGCATGTAGAGGTCTGTAATTTTTATCATAGGTACACTTCTGTGAGAGATGGAATCTAAAACAAAATCCAGAAAATCACATTGTATGGTTTTTAAGTAATTCATTTGCATTTTATTGCATGACATAAGTATTTGATCACCTACCAAACAGTAAGAATTCTGGCTCTCACAGACCTGTTAGAAGCCCTCCTGTTCTCCACTCATTACCTGTATTAACTGCACCTGTTTGAACTAATTTACCTGTATAAAAGACACCTGTCCACAACCTCAATCAGACTCCAACCTCTCCACAATGGCCAAGACCAGAGATCTGTGTAAGGACATCAGGGATCAATTGTAGACCTGCACAAGGCTGGGATGGGCTACAGGACAACAGGCAAGCAGCTAGGTGAGAAGGCAACAACTGTTGGTGCAATTATTAGAAAATGGAAGACGTTCAAGATCACCCTCGGTCTAGGGCTCAATGCAAGATCTCACCCTTCGTGGTGCATCAATGATCATGAGGAAGGTGAGGGATCAGCCCAGAACTGCACGGCAGGACCTGGTCAATGACCTGAAGAAAGCTTGGACCACAGTCTCAAAGAAAAGCATTAGTAACACACTACGCCGTCATGGATTAAAATCCTGCAGCGCACACAAGGTCCTCCTGCTCAAGCCAGCGCATGTCCAGGCCCGTCTGAAGTTTGCCAATGACCATCTGGATGATCCAGAGAAGGAATGGGAGAAGGTCATGTGGTCTGATGAGACAAAAATAGAGCTTTTTGGTCTAAACTCCACTCGCCGTGTTTGGAGGAAGAAGGATGAGTACAACCCCAAGAACACCATCCCAACCGTGAAGCATGGAGGTGGAAACATCATTCTTTCGGTATGTTTTTCTGCAAAGGGGACAGGACGACTGCACCGTATTGAGGGGAGGAGGGATGGGGCCATGTATCGCAAGATCTTGGCCAACAACCTCCTTCCCTCAGTAAGAGCATTGAAGATGGGTCGTGGCTGGGTCTTCCAGCATGACAACGACCCGAAACACACAGCCAGGGCAAATAAGGAGTGGCTCCATAAGAAGCATCTCAAGGTCCTGGAGTGGCCTAGCTAGTCTCCAGACCTGAACCCAATAGAAAATCTTTGGAGGGAGCTGAAAGGTCGTATTGCCCAGCGGCAGCCCCGAAACCTGAAGGATCTGGAGAAGGTCTGTATGGAGGAGTGGGCCAAAATCCCTGCTGCAGTGTGTGCAAACCTGGTCAAGAACTACAGGAAACGTATGATCTCTGTAATTGCAAACAAAGGTTTCTGTACCAAATATTAAGTTCTGCTTTTCTGATGTATCAAATAATCATGTCATGCAATAAAATGCAAATTAATTACTTAATAGTCATACAATGTGATTTTCTGGATTTTTGTTTTAGATTCCATCTCTCACAGTTGAAGCGTACCTATGATAAAAATGACAGACCTCTACACGCTTTGTAAGTAGGAAACCCTGCAAAATCCGCAGTGTATCAAATACTTGTTCTCCCCACTGTATTTATGCTCAGTGTGTTGTCTTGGTCGCTGTTGAAAAGTTTGTTTATTTTGTAGAATTGTTCGTCTCTCTCTCTCTCTGTCGTGGTTATAGTGGATAGTTCAGAGTGACATTCATTCATGTTGTTGTAGAATGGGTGTTTCGGCGGTTGTCGTTCTTCGCATTCAATGATACCGAATTCCTAGCTGTAGACTAGTAAATAATATCAAAGACATGTTCGAAGACTCTTCGAAGTAGTAGGAGGTGAAGATCTCCTGCACACAGATTGCCTCTCTTGCTGCGTTGTTGGACTCCATCCGTGAAACATCCTGCAGAGCAGCAGACTTCTCCTCTGGGACACGGCGGCGAGCAGCATATCCCCTCCTGGTCCTCGTGTCCATCCTCATGATGTTACGCAGGACACAGGTAGCCTTCACACACCTGAATTCCTCCAGGAGGCAGTCCCAGATGACCCTGGTCACCCAACCTTTCCGTGCCCTACACGGTAACTGTATGCAATAATAGGAATCTCTAGTTACAAGGTATCTGTAGGAATATGGAAGACAATGTAATTATTAGACTGTTACATCTCCAGGTCATTGTGGATTACTAAAGTATAATATCCCTGATAACAAATCATGATAACATTGGATTGATAGATGCATGGGCTCACATATGTACATGTGTAGCATGTGACAATAACAGGATCATATCAAGGATAGCGTCACAAATGAATACATAAATACCACTTGGAGCTTGATGAGTTGATCATTTGAATCAGCTGTGCGGTGCTGAGGCAAAAACAACAATGTGCACCTCTTTGAGTCCCCAGGACCAGGACTGAGAACCAGTGCTCTTCATTGGGATCTCTTCGTATGTATACATTCTTTCGTAGCTCTCTTTATCTGAGGACAGAAAACCTCACAAGAAACAGGAGGCTTAATTTTTAGTCAAATTACACCGCACTGAATATTATGCTATTATCTCCGTCCTCACTTCAAGGGACAGGAACTGCACAAAAGTACCTGCCCTTTCCAGAATAGCCTCCTCTCTCACTTTGACAGTTGGGGCTGCTATCCTTGCACCCTCCTCCATGGCTGTTAGCTAGCTACCTACAAATGCATTTGGACTTTGATTTTTTACAGTGATAACACATTTGAGTTAGCCTGCACTTTAGCTAGTTAGCTAATAATACATCTTTTTTTTTTTCATTTACGAAATGTATTTACTTACTTGAATAGGTTCTCCCAGCCATGTGGACCATTGGAAACGGGGCAGCAAAGTTTGTTTGTCACCAGAGTGTTTTAGATTATATTACTATTGAACTATGTACCCATTTAATAACCAGAACCTTCATACAAACTTGCTATGCTGAATAATTGACACATAATCGAACATGCTGCCAGCACGCCCACAAGCGAGTCACAATTGGCGGCACACGGCAATTTACCATCATCTAGTGTACATGCACCGTTAGGCCTACTTGTAACTTTATATACTTCGGTGGCTTGAGACTGCTAGCTAACAGTAAACGGACAGGAGGGAGTATGCCAGACCCCCCTAAAAGAGGCATAGCCCCCTATCCATGAATCTCTAGTGACGTCCCTTCCCAGGGTTATATCTGTGTGGGCTTAGTCAGAAACAGGGGTCTCTCTTTTACATGTATGTAGGAAGTCACAACTCGTTTCTCATGTCTTTCTCTGTGTGTGTGTGTGTGTGTGTGTGTGTGTGTGTGTGTGTGTGTGTGTGTGTGTGTGTGTGTGTGTGTGTGTGTGTGTGTGTGTGTGTGTGTGTGTGTGTGTGTGTGTGTGTGTGTGTGTGTGTGTGTGTGTGTGTGTGTGTGTGTGTGTGTTCAACTGTTGGTTCTGTATCGGATGATTTCAGTCAGGCATAGAATGGACAGCACCAAAGGTGGTCCAAACGGGCAATATGCTTAGTGCTACTGCATGTGGTACCGGATTTTACTTCAAGGCTAACATATTGATACTACTGAATAACATTGTGCAGTGGCTAAAAACTGTATTTTTAGAGTTTCTTTGATATGGCATGGGATGTTGTAGGAAACAGTTCCCTCTTTATGCTAATTCTAGCTAATGCAGCAGTAGTTACATAATAATTAGTAGTGGAGTCCTACACTTCAGTGTTGGTACACATTCAGATTCAGTACAATGACTACAATTGAATTGCCTGCTTGTGTAATTACATACAACACATGTGGAATTCCCTCCCCAAATAATAATATGGATCCACACCACACATAGAGCTGTAGGAAATTGGAAACGGGTACACACAGTCAGTCCATTAACTGGTTAAGCTTGGGTCCCTAAATCAAATCACATTCCCTCAACACACACTTATCACATTATCGCCCACGAGATGGAAGCAACCCCGGAAATATTCAATCAAATAGGGGCAGTGGTCTTTGGCTTAGTTAACTCCAACGTGTAAATCGCACACTGTTAACATTTAAGTTAGCTTTTCCATTGAGCTGATAAATGCCCAGTCGTGTACTTGTCATATAGCATCTTTCCATTATTGAGAGTTCACTCTAGAACCATATAAACCCTATTACGTTTCCCCAAATGTTTCGTTACATATGAAAATTGCAGTTCAGCTTAGTGCAGATCAACTCGTTTCCCTCCGATATGTGAGGTCACTTTTCATGGCCCAATCACACGCCCGGCTGGCTGCCAAGCGCTCAGACCAAAAGTGTGTGTGTGTGTGTGTGTAATTCGAGGGTGGCTTCCCTCCATCGGCGTAATTGCTAGTGTGAAATTAAGTGTGACTCAAATGTAGGGGAGGAGGAAGGAATCGGGGAAAAGGAAGGGAAGTCGACCTGACTTTCATAATCCAATACAGTCCAAGAGAGAGAACAGCACTAGGAAGTGGAGATGGGAGGACCCATGTACTGTACTGTAAAGCCCTGTTCCAATGTTCAAATGCATTGTTCTGTCCTCCTCCACCCCTTCGGGCAATCATGAATCTAATCTATTTTGGATAGGTGAGAGTAAGGGTTCCCACTGTCGAGCAGAACGCCAACACAGTCAAATCAGTGATGGCAAGGGGACCAATGGAGGAAGGATGCGTTTCCCAAAGTACTGGCGCCGGGCCTACAAAACGTTCAGGAGACACCACTGGGCAGTGCAGCCCTGGAACATCTCGTACTCTCTGTGGGCCACCCATCAGATGACACTGTCGGAAGAATTAGAGAGCAAAGAGGGCCAAGCCAACAAATACAAACCCACGTCTATTCCAGTAGACTACTTGTGGTCTCAATGTATCCCCTATCCCTTGGCTGGCAGTAGCCTTCCCAAGCAGCCTTCAACTAAGAGTCACTTCCTTAATTGAAGTGTCACTTTCAGTCCGTTCTGCTTCAAAGGGGCTTTTGGCTGGCTTCTCCTTGGAACATTCTGCTTATGTTTAACTCTATTTAGCTTCAGTACAGAGCAGCGGCCTGCTTATATGCCTACTGGTAGACATTCCCCCTTCCACTGGGCTCGGCTGTGCTGTGGCTATGAGGCGCACACACACACACAAGCACACACACAAATATTCCCGTAGCTAAATCGCTAACTGCTCTTCCCATTAACAGACAGGCAGATGGGAATGCCGATTGGGGCCCGTCTAAAGTGGACAGAACGCTAAATGCACTGGCAAGCCAAAGAGGATATGGAGCTCTCTCCTTATACTGAAATGTGTTCTAGTGGGAGCCAGGAATGCTGTGATGGATGCCAGGAATGCTGTGATGAAGCTTGGACCTCGCTGGTGAAAGTGGTTTCTTGATTTGAAGAGGTTTATGTTGGCTAGGTGTTAGTAACACCCGGGGAGTCATTTCATAACAGCTAATGTTATCATTCTTTGGCAGTGTTATGATTGTTTTAAAAATGTTCCAAAACAAATCATTTACACGAGTTATGTAAGTAAATGTGTGATGGCAAATTATTACATTTCTAACGTTAAAAGGTAATGTTCGCAAATTATTACATTTCTACCACACATTTACCACAAACTATTATGAGGTACATAATGCAGCGATCTGGTCTAAAAGTTACCTGCCTCATTCCTATGATAGGAATGTAATGCATTTTCCCAGGCAGACAAAGACAGCTTCGCCAGCGTGTTTGAATTGCCCTGCTTCTTGGTTCCCTGTAAAGCGCCGGCTTGGCTGTTTGTCAGCACAACGCCTAACATACGACCTGGATTCCCTTAGCATTGCCTGGGCTAGCATGATGTCCATCACATTACACCACAGCTCGATTGTTGCTTCACCTTTTCTAAATGAGCCTGTCAGTCAGACACAGGGCCCTTGTCTTACACATCAGTTCTGTCATTGCCAATCGCCACACAACTTTATAATAATATATTTAATACTTACTGCTGACGGGATGTCAAAGTAATGCGAGCATATGCTTAATAAAAATATAAACTCAACATGTAAAATGTTGGTCCCCATGTTTCATGAGCTGAAATAAAAGATCCCAGAAATGTTCCACACGCACAAAAATCTTCTTTCGATCAAATTCTGTGCATAAATTTGTTTACATCACTGTTAGTGAGCATTTCTCCTTTGCCAAGATATTCCATCCACCTGACGGGTGTGGCATAACAAGAAGCTGATTAAACGGCATGATCATTACACCTTGTACTGGGGACAATAAAAGGCCATTCTAAAATGTGCAGTTTTGTCACACAATGCCACAGATGTCTCTAGCGTGAAATTGGCATGATGACTGCAGTGCCAGAGAATTAAATGTACAATTTTCTACCATAAGCTGCCTCCGATGTCATAGAGAATTTGGCAGTACATCTAACTGGCCTCACAACTGCAGACCACGTGAAACCACGCCGGCCCAGGACCTCCACATCCAGCTTCTTCTTCACCTGCGGGATCGTCTGAGACCAGCCACCCAGACAGCTGATGAAACTGTGTTTTTGCACAACTGAAGAATTTCTACGCAAACTGTCTCAGGAAAGCTCATCCGCATGCTCGCCATCCTCACCAGGTTCTTGACCTGACTGCAGTTTGGCGTCGTAACCGACTTCAGTCGGAAAATGCTCACCTTCAATGGCCGCTGGCGTGCTGATGAAGTCTGCTCTTCACGGGTGAATCCCGGTTTCAACTGTACCGTCCAGGTGACGTCGTGTGGCAGCGGTTTTCTGATGTTGTAACGAGTGCACATGGAGAGGGAAGCAAGTTCAGGGAGTGAGGGTTTTTAATAATTACAAGGAACAATGAACACAAAACACAAACAACAGACCGACATGAAAACCAAGTCAATAACACCTCAGGACAGAACCAAGGGGAGTGACGGCTATAGGGAAGATAATCAAGGAGGTGATGGAGTCCAGGTGAGTGTCAGGAGGCGCAGGTGCGAGAGACGATGGTGATTGTGAATAAAGTGCCTCGTGGTGGGGTTATGGGTTGGGCAGGCATAAGCGGCGGACAACGTACACAGTTGCATTTTATCGATGGCAATTTGAAGGCACAGAGATACCGTGATGAGATCCTGAGGCCCATCGTCGTGCCATTCATTCGCTGCCTTCTCATGTTTCAGCACGATAATGCACATGTCGCATGGATCTGTACGTAATTCCTGGAAGCTGTAAATGTTCCAGTTCTTCCATGGCCTGCATACTCACCAGATGTCACCCACTGAGCATGTTTGGGATGCTCTGGATCAACTTGTACGACAGGGTGTTCCAGTTCTCGCCAATATCAGCAACTTGGCACAGCCATTGAAGAGGAGTGGGACAACATTCCACAGGCCACAATCAAAAGCCTGATCAACTCTATGCGAAGGAGATGTGTCGCACTGCGTGAGGCAAATGGTGTCACACCAGATACTGACTGGTTTTCTGATCCACACCCTACCTTTTATTTTGAAGGTATCTGTGACCAACAGATGCATATCTCTATTCCCAGTCACGTGAAATACATAGATTAGGGCCTAATGAGTTTATTTCAATTGATTGATTTCCTTAAATGAACCGTAACTTAGTAAAATCGTTGAAATTGTTGCATGTTGCATTTATATTTTTGTTCAGTGTAAGACCATTCTGATGAAATGGATTTGAGTGTTGTGGCTATTTACTGAGAGAAATGTTTGATGGTATCCGGGGACTATATGACGTATGTGGCCTGCTTGGAGTGACATGATTTTGAGAGAATAACCATTAGGAAAGGCAACATAATGACAAGTCATGCAAGTGCGTGTCGGTCCGTATGTCTTGTCTGTCTGCGTGTCGTCTGTCTCTATCCGTGTGTATATCATGCACTTAGAACAGACTAAACTAGCCTATACTCAGCTCCTGCCTACCCACATCTTGGAGCTGTACAATTTGGTTCAATCTGGTTGATCGGACCTCCGAGGATTTGAAGACACAGTTCTACAACCCTGAATTGACATGCTGTGAAGCTGGCTTCTATGAAGAAATTCTGTACCTTGTCTTCGAAGCCCAAACGCAGCTGTAATAAGATCCGATGAGGGTAACGTTTACGTTTGGGCTTGTGTCACCTCCACGAGATTGCTAGCGCTGAGATTAATATTCACGGGCGAGTTCTAACTTCTCACTTAGTCATGCATTGATGTCAATGGGAGACTAAGTGAAACTCCAATTAAAGTGGAAATGAGCATTCTCCCCTTTAGATAGCGTGGTCCCCTCTTCCTCCTCCTCCTCCTCCTTGTCATACAGTGGGGCAAAAAAACTATTTAGTCAGCCACCAATTGTGCAAGTTCTCCCACTTAAAAAGATGAGAGGCCTGTAATTTTCATCATAGGTACACTTCAACTATGACAGACAAAGTGAGAAAAAAATCCAGAAAATCACATTGTAGGATTTTTTTATGATTATTTTTGCAAATTATGGTGGAAAATAAGTATTTGGTCAATAACAAAAGTTTCTCAATACTTTGTTATATACCCTTTGTTGGCAATGACAGAGGTCAAACGTTTTCTGTAAGTCTTCACAAGGTTTTCACACACTGTTGCTGGCATTTTGGCACATTCCTCCATGCAGATCTCCTCTAGAGCAGTGATGTTTTGGGGTTGTTGCTGGGCAACACAGACTTTCAACTCCCTCCAAAGATTTTCTATGGGGTTGAGATCTGGAGACTGGCTAGGCCACTCCAGGACCTTGAAATGCTTCTTAAGCTGGGGGACACTTCTGGCACTGCAGGATTTGAGTCCCTGGCGGCGTAGTGTGTTACTGATGGAAGGCTTTGTTACTTTGGTCCAAATGCTCTCTGCAGGTCATTCACTAGGTCGCCCCGTGTGGTTATGGGATTTTTGCTCACCGTTCACCGTGTGATCATTTTGACCCCACGGGGTGTGATCTTGCGTGGAGCCCCAGATCGAGAGAGATTATCAGTGGTCTTGTATGTCTTCCATTTCCTAATAATTGCTCCCACAGTTGATTTCTTCAAACCAAGCTGCTTACCTATTGCAGATTCAGTCTTCCAAGCCTGGTGCAGGTCTACAATTTTGGTTCTGGTGTCCTTTGACAGCTCTTTGGTCTTGGCCATAGTGGAGTTTGGAGTGTGACTGTTTGAGGTTGTGGACAGGTGTCTTTTATACTGATAACAAGTTCAAACAGGTGCCATTAATACAGGCAAAGAGTGGAGGACAGAGGAGCCTCTTAAAGAAGAAGTTACAGGTCTGTGAGTGCCAGAAATCTTGCTTGTTTGTAGGTGACCAAATACTTATTTTCCACCATAATTTGCAAATAAATTCATAAAAAATCCTACAATATGATTTTCTGGATTTTTTTTCTTCTCATTTTGTTATAGTTGAAGTGTACCTATGATGAAAATTACAGGCCTCGTCTTTTTAAGTGGGAGAACTTGCACAATTGGTGGCTGACTAACTACTTTTTTGCCCCACTGTATCTCACCAGCTCTAAGTGCTCTGTGTATTGAGCTGAGGAACTTAGTGGTTTACCTTTTTTTAAACCGACAAAGAAACAAACCCAGAGCCATCACTCAGGCACCTACAGAACATGCACTCTACCCTGCCTCTTCACGATATTAATCATATCTTTATTCTCACACACACACATACGCACGCACAAACCCACACTCACACTCTCATCCTGTGACACAAACTCCACCCTGCCTCTTCGAGGTTCTATAATCATACCTTCATTGGTAAGGGTCAGGAGGACAGCTGGCCTATGACACCCCTCCTTCCTGCATCAGGGAGACCCCCAATAGCGTCTGTGATGTCACTCGTCACCAGAATGTCTCCACGGAGGACAGGTGGTGACTGCGACTCTGGCACGGGAAGAAGGGTGGCTCCACTTGACTTCTCCATGATGCCTGGAGAAGGAGAGACCGAGAGGCTGAGGGCGAGAGAGCGAAACAGAGAATGAGAGAGAAACAGAGAATGAGAGAAAGAGAGGGAGCAAATAGAGAGGGAGGAGTGAGGGAGATGAAGAGAGCGAGAGAGTAAGGTGAACAGAGAGGGTGAAATGCTCGCAGGAAAGGCAAAACACTGAACACAGAGCGGGGTGATGTGTTTTTGCCAAACGGGTGAAATCGCTATGACAGGATGGTGCCGTAGGGAGCTAACTGGACAGAACCAGCTCCGTTCTGTTCCGGTTGAGGACAAACCTCTAGTTATATGCCCTCCTCCTTCAGTTCTTCCCTCAAACACAGAGTCCATTCTCTCTCTCTGTGTGTTCTGTTGTTTTGTCTCGGGCCTCAGCCTTTGTTCATTGAGTCCGGGGTTATGTAAGACAGGGTGACAGTGTTTCTGCTGCTGTTTTGTAACTCTGGACATGGTGGGTTGGAGGAGAGAAGAAGGAGATTTGGTTGGCTCAGAGTGATGCACACAGAGACTGACAAATACTCATAAACACACACTCAGACAAACAAACCCATAAAAACATGAATACAGACCAGACCGATATCGGTCTGTCTGTGTGCATGTTTGGTTTTGTGCTCTGTACTGGTACCCTGTGTATATAGCCAAGTATCGTTACTCATTGTGTATTTATTTGACCTGTTAGTCGTGTGTGTGTGTGTGTGTGTGTGTGTGTGTGTGTGTGTGTGTGTGTGTGTGTGTGTGTGTGTGTGTGTGTGTGTGTGTGTGTGTGTGTGTGTGTGTGTGTGTGTGTGTGTGTGTGTGTGTGTGTGTGTGTGTGTGTGTGTGTGTGGATGAAAGGTGTAATTGCTCTGACTCACGGCTCGGCTCTGCAAAACCTCATCTAGAACCATCCCCAGGCTCTTTCGAGATCTGCTTCCCTCTTTTTGGTTAAACACGTTTCAATCTCCTGCTTTTTTAGTTGTCTTTCCCACTCTCTCCATTTTGCCTTTTGTCTCTTTTTTTTGCACCCCTTTCCATCCATCACTCTCTTTTGGATGTCGTTATGCCTCATCCCACTGTCCTTTCTCACTTTCAGTCCCTCAAATTATAATGGAACTGGGCCTCATTCTCCTCTTGTTCTAATTGTCTTTTTGCGACCTCATTATTTTTTTATTTATTCACAATGGCAGCTTTCCTGTGTTTTGTCTCTCCCGAGTCTTTCCATCTCTGATTCATAACATGATATAGAAGCCACGGGTGCACTGTCAGACTCAAGGCAGCGTGATTGACGTGGCATCAGAATATGTTACATGGCAGACGTCGTTCGGTGGTTTCTCTGAGGTAATACTAGACAAGTGGCAGGAAGATTGACATGTGTTGGCAGTTCGGGAGTGTTCGCTCTACCGCTGTCTAGTCAATAGCACGTTTTTGTCAGATGTTGTAGAACTGCGCAAAGGTGAATGTTGGGTCTACCACCCTTGGCTATCAATGCCATATCCACGGCTTTTCTTCCCCCTGCATACAGAAAACCATCATCTGCATTCAATAGTCCTCTGCCTTTTCTGTCACGAATGCTGAAGAAATTCTGTCCAGCTTGGCCGACGGGCCTTTGTGAGCTGTCAATCACATTTACAACCAATCAGATTTTGCCGTGTATTATACAGCACTTGCTCTCAGGATCTTTTCTAGTCAACAAAGAGAAGCTGAAACGGGGTCTGCTTTCCAAAATGGCACCCTATTCCCTACATAGTGCACTACTTTTGACCAGGGAATAGGGTGCCATTTTGGGATGCATACAAAAGTAGTGCACTATGTAGGGAATAGGGTGCCATTTGGGATGCATCCATTGCCTGCATTCCATTACCCCTCTCACTCCCACGAAGTCTGTTATGTGGATTCAATTTACTTAGTGCCAGTATAAATTGGCAGAGTATTTCCCTCCATGAGGCCAGCAGTTTTTTTCCTTATGCTAATGTTTTCCATCTCCACTAAATACTTCACTGTTGTTGGTAATGACCCTAGCAGGGCACCGTAGTGGGCAGGGTCTGTGAGTCATCAGCTGTAATAACCAGGCGTAGGAATGAAATAAAATCCTGATTGCGTTCCTTTGATTCAGAACGAGCCTGGTTGGAGTGTATGGGGTGATGATTAAATCATGGGGTTTGTTCGTAGAAACACTGCAGGCAAATGAGGAATTCCCTAGATGGTGGTGGTGACGCTGTTGGCGGCGATTACGATGTTGACGGCGGTGATGGCTGTGACCGTTGTGGCTACGGACACAAATTAGGTCACTGAACCTCACATTGCACCTTTATTACCTGTCTGACCTACTAAATCGCACCTCCAAAGACAGGGGGCAGTGTGTAACCCAAAACAGTCCCAGCCGATACCAGAAGAGTTCCTATATAGCACCACAGCCGTCCACCCCGACACTACTGCTCCCACTGACTCCACTGTCATAAAACAGACCTGCTATCCAATATACAGAATGTGTACAGTAGACACAGTGGACGTGCATTTAAAACGTCAACAGAAACCCAGAAGAGGGCAAGCAGACAACTGCCACAGATGAGTTATTGTGGCTAAGCCCACACCCTAGTCCCACAGCCAGCCAGCCAGCCTTCACTCCTAGAATCACAACCTTCACACTCTGTGGCTCTCTGTACGATGCCATGGGGACCACGCCTAAGGCTGGACACAGACAAAGCCTTAGTCCTGGACTGAAAGGCAGGCTTGATTGGACAATCTCCATCGAAGGCGCTTTTTAGTCGAAAGACACCAGGCAATATATGTATAGTAGTTTATAGTAGGTTATTGTAGTTTGTGGCTTCAAAGACATGTGCATGGAAACTGAAATGCACGCTTTCTCACCTGCAACACACACACACACACACAGTCAAATGCATACACACACGCACACACCCTGACTCCTCAGTGGGGCTCCCAGACGGAGAGAACAGAGCAGCTGAACTTTGTGGCCGGGCTGGTTCTCTCCTGGCAGAGACTTCCAACAGGCAGCCATGTCATTGGTATTCCGTGGCTGGGCCCGGCTGCCTGGTTCTCTACTGAGCATCACTTTCTCAGTCTCTCTCTCTCTCTTTGCCATTGAGCCGCACGACTCTACACCAGTAAGGGATTGCTGTCGCCAGATGATACTCCCTGTTCCACATCTGTCACACTGTGCTGAAGAGAGACACACACACACACACACACACACACACACAGGGCTAGAATCACATACTAGCAAGTTCATACACTCATAACCATACACACTCACTCACATACATGTACACACACACACACACACAAGCGTACACTTACACACAGACTCGTACGCAAACAGACTGTTATTTATTTAACCTTTGTTTTGGATAGATAAGGGAGTTTTTTTGTGTCTTCATGTATACACCCACAACCATCTGTTTCTCTCTCTCTCGCCCCTCTCGCACACACTCGCACCCTTTTCCCCTCCCTCCCTTTGACACCCCCCACCCCTGTTAACCTGGTGACTGGCTAACATACCCGATGGTTTCAGAACAACAACTTTATGTCCTTAAAGCTCAACTGATCCCCCGTTAACCAGCCCGGTCGTTCGGACAGTGGTCACTCCCTGAGCTCTTTATGTTTGACTTCACATTCTAATGTCTCTGTGTGTCAGTTCCGTTGGATTTAGGACCAACGGACAAAGATGCGTGCTGTATGGACAACTGCAGAATAGTCACAAAACTCCTGCAAAACTCCTGCAATATTTCTATATTTCTTCATTTTTACTTTTAGATTTGTGTGTATTGTTGTCTATTGTTAGATACTGCTGCGCTGTTGGAGCGAGGAACACAAGCATTTCGCTACACCCGCATTCACATCTGCTACATACAGTATGTGTGTGCCGAATATGATGCGATTTGGTACAATCCAATGTGCTGAAAGAGAAAAAGGGTCTGAAAAGAGAACGGTTCTAACCAACACAGCTCTAGTCTGACTCAGTTCTTCTGTTATCTCCGTCTATCACTCAATAATACCGCACCCACTCAGACGAGGGCCGCATTAATCACGTAACAAGTGCCTGTTCTTTTGAATCCAAGGCACTTTTTATAAGGAGAATGTCCTCGAGACTCTGGTATCCAAGGTAACGGTGGCATCGAGGCCTCTTTCCCCCTTTCATGTCCCAGTGTGTCAATGAGGACTTAGTCACTGACTGACACACACACTTGTAGGAGATACTCTTGTAGGCTTGTAGGAGATAATATTGTCGGAGTCGTGTGATGCACAACCGATGTGTCAGTCCACTAAAATAAAGCTTTATATGCACATACACTGCCGGTCCAAAGTTTTACAACATGTACTCATTCAAAGCTTTTTCTTTATTTTTACTATTTCCTACATTGTTTAATAATAGGGAACACAAAATTATATTTTATATTTGATATTCTTCAAATGGCCACCTTTTGCCTTTGACAGCTTTGCACACTCTCGGCATTATCTCAACCAGCTTCATGAGGTAGTCACCTGGAATGCTTTTAAATTAACAGGTGTGCCTTCTTAATGCATTTGAGCCAATCACTTGTGTTGTGACAAGGTAGGGTGGGTAAACAGGAGATAGCCCTACTTGGTAAATGATCAAGTCCATATTATGGCAAGAACAGCTCAAATGAGAAATGACAGTCCATCATTACTTTAAGAGATGAAGGTCAGTCAATATGGAAAATGTCAAGAACTTTGAACGTTCCTTTAAGTGCAGTCGCAAAAACCATCAAGTGCTGTGATGAAACTGGCTCTCATGAGGACCGCCACAGGAATGAGTTACCTCTGCTGCAGAGGATACGTTCATGAGAGTTACCAGCCTCAGAAATTGCAGCCCAAATAAATGCTTCAGAGTTCAAGTTCAGACACATCTCGACATCAACTGTTCAGAGGAGACGGTGTGAATCAGGCCTTCATGGTCAAATTGCTGCAAAGAAACCACTACTAAAGGACACCATTAAGAAGAAAAGACTTGCTTGGGCCAAGAAACACGAGCAATGGACATTAGACTGGTGGAAATGTGTTCTCTGGTCTGGACCAAATTGGAGATCTTTGGTTCCAACCGCCATGTCTTTGTGAGACGGGTGTGGGTGAACTGATGATGTCTGCATGTGTATTTTCTACTGTTAAGCATGGAGGAGGAGGTGTGATGGTGTCAGGGTGCTTTGCTGGTGACAAGGTCTGTGATTTATTTAGAATTCAAGGCACACTTAACTAGCACGGTTGCCACAGTATTCTGCAGCGATATAATAATAATAATAATATATATGCCATTTAGCAGACGCTTTTATCCAAAGCGACTTACAGTCATGTGTGCATACATTCTACGTATGGGTGGTCCATCCCATCTGGTTTGCGCTTAGTGAGACTCATTTGTTTTTCATCAGGACAATGATCCAACACACCTCCAGGCTGTGTATGGGATATTTGACCAAGAAGGAGAGTGATGGAGTGCTGCATCAGATGACCTGGCCTCCACAATCTCCCGACCTCAACCAAATTGAGATGGTTTGGGATGAGTCGGACCGCAGAGTGAAGGAAAAGCAGCCAACAAGTTCTCAGCATATGTGGGAACTCCTTCAAGACTGTTGGAAAAGCATTCCTGGTGAAGCTGGTTGAGAGAATGCCAAGAGTGTGCAAAGCTGTCATCAAGGCAAAGGGTGTCAATTTGAAGAATCTCGAATATAAAAAATATTTTGATTTGTTTATCGCTTGTTTTTGGTTACTATGTGATTCCATATGTGTTATTTCATAGTTTTGATGTCTTCACTGTTATTCTACAATGTAGAAAACAGTCCAAATAAAAACCCTTAAATGAGTAGGTGTTGTAAAACTTTTGACCGTTACCGTATATTACAATTCAGTACTGTAGATTATACAATAACAACTGTAATTCCATCCCGATAAGTCTACGTGTATCGTGTGCCGCTCGTCAGGTGGTAGGTAGCATGTTGTACAACTGTAATGATAGCAGAGTCGGATGCACGCAGCGCAGGCAGACAGACGAGACGTTCTGTTGGAGAATCGAGGGTTCCTCCTACTGGCTGCTAATGGAAATGGAGATTCGTTTTTAAAGAGAACACGGAGGGTTTGCTCAAATATGAGTTAACAATATTATTGTCTGGGCACGCGTGACAAAGGGGGTTTATACACCGGCAGTTAAATCACTTTTTTTTGCTGAAGTTAAGTTCTACACACAAGCACGCTTCACACACACTCACGTAGTCCACACGCCAGAGTCCAGTCGGGTAGTATCATGCTGCTGTCTCCCCGCCCACGCTGTCAAAACTTAAGGCCATTATTCAAAGGTCACTTGGCTACTAAGCGCTTTGCCTGCACCTTTATTTGGAAGCGTTTTTTAAATATTCAAAACCTAACCTTTTGTATTGGGACAGTTAAAGTCGAGTCCGTTAAGAAAGAGTGTGTTGGAAAAGTTATGGTCATTGGTCACCTGTACATTTGGAGTATTTTACCTTAGACCTATACGGATGTGTTGTGTGTTGTATTTATAGCAATTCAACTATAATATAAACATAAGCCTATTGAATGTATCTGTACATTGAATGTTCACACAGTATGTGTGTACTGGGATGCAATCATTTATTGGTATTTACAAAACTGCGGTTCACATGTATTCTCATAAGGTTTTGCAGGTGAATGAGTTCAATCCCAGGACACACATTATACACTTTAGAAGCAGATATCAAGACACATCACTATCTTCATAGTTCACCTGCTGTCAGTATTGCATGACAAAGAGTGATGCTTAAATGACACAGCGCATGCTTTCGAGGGGAGGATCAGGTTCCTTACCTCGCCAAGTGTAGGCTAGAATGACTAGTGCACTGCTTTTAGTGCACTGCTTTTGACCAGGGACCATTTTGAGACGTGTCCTAGCTTCAACACATTATCCCCCATTTCCAGCCTAGTTCCGTTAGCAGGCTAGGTCCGAGTTAGCCTGGTTGCTAATATGTTTGTCTGCTTGTGGTTATCTGTCTCCTCATATATGCATTGTCCTGCCAGGGATGACATTTGGTGGCAGCGGTGGGATGTAATAATGTTTGGTATGATGTTTTTTAAATTTTATTTATGGTGTAGGCTGCGGCTCGGATGTAATTGTTTTATTTATGGTGTAGGCTACGGCTCGGATGTAATTGTTTTATTTATGATGTAGGCTGCTCGGATGTAATTGTTTTATTTATGATGTAGGCTGCGGCTGCTGGATGTATATTTATGGTGTTTTATTTATTTATGGTGTAGGCTGCTGCTCGGATGTAATTGTTTTATTTATGATGTAATTGTTTTATTTATGGTGTGGCTGCGCTCATGAATTGTTTTATTTATGATGTTTTATTTATTTATGGTGTAGGCTGCTGCTTTTATTTATGGTGTAGGCATGTAATTGTTTTATTTATGATTGTTTTATTTATTTATGGTGTAGGCTGCTGCTCGGATGTAATGTAATTGTTTTATTTATGGTGTAGGCTGCTGCTCGGATGTAATTGTTTTATTTATGATGTAGGCTGCGGCTTGGATGTAATTGTTTTATTTATGATGTAGGCTGCGGCTCAGATGTAATTGTTTTAATCCTGTTTGGACCAAAGGAAGAATAGCTTCTGCTTTAAGTCCCAAATGGCAAACCCACCCCCTGTATGTCTCTGGTCTAAAGTCGTGAACGATGTAAAGCATAGGGAGACATTTGGTACGATCCCCTGTCTCTCCCAATGAGGTGTCCTCCCCCTCCAGCCCTCTCTCACCTCTGACAGCATACTGCATCACCCGCTATCCAAACGAGATGAATCCCCTAGCACAGGTGCAAGCGGGAGGGACAGACGGAAGCAAGTTTAAAGCTTATTTGCACAAGGCTTATCGAATTGTCTCGTAACTTCATTCACTCTCATATGACAATCCCAGGCAAAAATGTAGCCCCTTTGTTATGTATATAGAATGTATATATATATATATATATTATGTTTAAATCAGTGGCTCATAGGTTATGGTTTAATTTTCAATACGTTTGGTGTTGTGAGGGAAATATAATTACTTAGTTGAAAATGCATTTAGGTAATATAACTGCTATAGCTTAATATAAATTACTATAGAAACCTACAGTTTCTATTAATAGTTATTAGTTGTGGGACTCGCAGCATCCTCTGTTTGCTGAAATTCTGTTGCTTCCCTCAGGCTCTCTAAGTGTAGAACTAACAGGTCAAAACTCTCCTTCATGCCAGCTGCTGTCAGCTTTCTCAATAAGCTGTAGTTCTCTACTGTTAGGTATGGACTGACTATTCATGCCTGGTACGAGGTCGACTTCCTGTGTACACAATGCTGTATACGGTTGAAGTTGGAAGTTATTAAAACTGTTTTTTCAACAACTCCACAAATGTCTTGTTAACAAACTATAGTGTTGGTTATCATCTACTTTGTGCATGACACAAGTAATTTTACTAACAATTGTTTACAGACAGATTATTTCACTTATAATTCACTGTATCACAATTCCAGTGGGTCAGACGTTTACATACACTAAGTTGACTGTGCCTTTAAACAGCTTGGACAATTCCATGGCTTTATAAGCTTCTGATAGTCTAACTGACATAATTTGAGTCAATTGGAGGTGTACCTGTGTCTGGTTCATCCTTGGGAGCAATGGCAGCATCATGTTGTGGGGGTGCTTTGCTGCAAGAGGGACTGGTGCACTTCACAAAATAGATGGCCACATGAGGAAGGGAAATTATGTGGATATATTGAAGCAACATCTCAAGACATCGGTCAGGATGTTAAAGCTTGGCAAATGGGTTTTCCAAATGGACAATGACCCCAAGCATACTTCCAAAGTTGTGGAAAATGGCTTAAGAACAACAAAGTCAAGGAATTGGAGTGTCCGTCACAAAGCCCTGACCTCAATTCTATAGAATTTTTTTGTGTAGAACTGAAAAGGCGTGTGCGAGCAAGGAGGCCTACAAACCAGACTCAGTTACACCAGCCATGTCAGGAGGAATGGACCTAAATACACCCAACTTATTGTGGGAAGCTTGTAGAAGGCTAACCGAAATGTTTGACCCAAGTTAAACAATTTAAAGGCAATGCTACCAAATACTAATTGAGTGTATGTAGACTTCTGACCCACTGGGAATTTGATGAAAGAAATAAAAGATGAAATAAATAATTCTCTCTACTATTATTCTGACATTTCACATTCTTAAAATTAAGTGGTGATCCTAACTGACAGGGAATCTTTACTAGGATTAAATGTCAGGAATTGTGAAAACTGAGTTTAAATGTACATGGCTAAGGTGTATGTAAACCTCTGTATATAGTTTTTGTGTATTTATTGTCATGTGTTCATTGTGTTTTTACTATGTGCTGCAAAATGATTTGCCCGTCTGAGATAAAGAATCTAGTCTATTACTCTACCCTATCAACACAGCGTGACAAAATGGCATCCATTATGCAGTTTTACTCTAGTAGCTTATCTGGTCTCGTTCTGGGTCAAAGGTCAATCTAGCATTATTATCAACAAGCCCTTATCTCAGGGCCAGCATTTGATTGACAGGACCACATGAGAAGCTGTCTCCGGGTCTCCTGGGCTTAAGGGCTTGCCTGGCCAGGCAGGCGTTCAGTGGCTCGGTCTCCGTGGCGATTCCCTGCATAATGTAAAGTGGTTGGCTGTGTTCCATGGCTCTGGGAGCCAGAGTGCTAATGGGGTGCTAATGTCCCTGGTGTCTGTGAACATGGCTAAACACAGGACCACAAGGAGGGAGACGGGGAGGCTGGTACTACTGAAATAGTAACAACAATATACATACTGTATAACCATCTCTAGCAGGTTTCTATGCTGTCTACATATGGGTTATTTTTTATAAAATATCTCCTGATTGTTGAATTTCCATACCCATTATTAAATCCATCATGCTGTTACAAGGCAACTTTAAAGAACACACTATAACTCCTCTCAAAGTATACCACTGTACAAGAAATTATGTCACCTGTATTAGTTCAAAATCAACCTTTTCCCTCCGTGTTGTTTCTTCATCAGTGGGCGAAGGTCGAAATCTGATCCCCATGGACCCCAACGGCTCGTCTGATCCTTACGTCAAGCTCAAGCTCATCCCAGATCCCAAGAATGAGACCAAGAAGAAGACCAAGACCATCCTCGCCAACCTCAATCCCACCTGGAATGAGTCTTTTACATTGTGAGTTGAGGTGTACCCCTGGGCACAATGTTAGGCCCCTTTTACATTTGTGTATTATGGGTAATGTAGTCATTATCATTAACACTGTACATATGTATGTGTGTTATTCCAGCAAGCTGAAGGCTACAGATAAGGACCGCAGGCTGTCTGTGGAGGTGTGGGACTGGGACCGGACTACCAGGAATGATTTCATGGGCTCCCTGTCCTTCGGCGTGTCAGAGCTGATCAAATCTCCTGTGTGTGGCTGGTAAGTACAACATTAGATGACATTCCAATGCAGTGTTCCTCTATCTGGTAGGGAATATACAGTGCCTGCCATAATTATTGGGACAGTGAAGCTTTATTTCTTCTTTTGGCTCTTTACTTCAGAACTTTGGATTTAAAATCAAACAATGACTATGAGGTTAAAGTGCAGACTGTCAGCTTTAATTTAAAGGGATTTTCATCCATACCGGATGAACCGTTTAGAAATTACAGCACTTTTTATACCTCAATTTTAGGGGAGCAAAAGTATCGGGACAAATTCACTTACAGTTGAAGTCGGATGTTAACATACACTTAGGTTGGAGTCATTAAAACTTGTTTTTCAACCACTCCACAAATGTCTTGTTAATTAACAAACTATAGTTGTGACAAGTCGGTTAGGACATATACTTTGTGCATGACACAAGTCATTTTTCCAACAATAGTTTACAGACAGATTAAGTCACTGTATCACAACTGCAGTGGGTCAGAAGTGTACATACACTAAGTTGACTGGGCCTTTAAACAGCTTGGAAAATTCCAGAAAATGTCATGGCTTTAGAAGCTTCTGATAGACTAATTGACATAATTTCAGTCAATTGGAAGTGTACCTGTGGATGTATTTCAAGGCCTACCTTCAAACTCTGTGCCTCTTTGCTTAACATCATGGGAAAATCTAAAGAAATCAGCCAAAACCTCAGAAAAAGAATTGTAGACCTACACATGTCTGGTTCATCCTTGGGAGCAATTTTCAAACACCTGAAGGTACCACGTTTATCTGTACAAACAATAGTACTCAAGTATAAACACCATGGGACGATGCAGCCGTCACACCGCTCAGGAAGGATACACGTTCTGTCTCCTAGAGATGAACATACTTTGGTGCGAAAGTGCAAATCAATCTCAGAACAGCAGCATAGGACCTTGTGAAGATGCTGGAGGAAACAGGTACAAAATATCTATATACACAGTGAAACGAGTCCTATATCGACATAACGTAAAAGGCCGCTCAGCAAGGAAGAAGCCACTGCTCCAAAACCGCCATAAAAAAGCCAGACTACGGTTTGTAACTGCAGATGGGGACAAAGATGGTACTTTTTGTAGAATGTCCTCTGGTCTGTTTGGCCATAATTTGCCATCGTTATGTTTGGAGGAAAAATGGGAGGTTTGCAAGCCAAAAAACACCATCCCAACCATGAAGCACGGGGGTGGCAGCATCATCTTTTAGGGGTGCTTTGCTGCAGGAGGGACTGGTGCACTTCACAAAATTGATGGCATCATGAGGGAGGAAAATTACGTGGATATATTGAAGAAACATCTCAAGCCATCAGTCAGGAAGTTAAAGCTTGCTCGCAAATGGATCTTCCAAATGGACAATGACCCCAAGCATCCTTCCAAAGTTGTGGAAAATGGCTTAAGGACAACAAAGTCAAGGAATTGGAGTGTCCATCACAAAGCCCTAACCTCAATTCTATAGAACATTTGTGGGCAGAACTGAAAAAGCTTGTGCGAGGAAGGAGGCCTACAAACCTGACTCAGTTACACCAGCTCTGTCAGGAGGAATGGATGAAAATTCACCCAACTTATTGTGGGAAGCTTGTGGAAGGCTACCCGAGACGTTTGACCCAAGTTAAACAATTTAATTGAGTGTATGTAAACTTCTGACCCACTGGGAATGCGATGAAAGAAATAAAAGCTGAAATAAATCATTCTCTCTACTATTATTCTGACATTTCTCATTCTTAAAATGAGGTGGTGATCTCAACTAACTGTGAAGACATTGCATTTTGACTAGGATTAAATGTCAGGTGTTGTGAAACCTGAGTTTAAATGTACTTGGCTAAAGGTGTATGTGAACTTCCGACTTCAACTGTATGTGTATTAAAGTAGTAAATAAGTTAAGTGTATATTCCCATATTCATAGCATGCAATGACTACCAAGCTCGTTTTAGATGCATTTTCTGTTGGTTTCGGTTATGTTTCAGATTATTTTGTGCCCAATAGAAATGAATTTGTAAATATTGTATTGTGTCACTTTTATTGTAAATAAGCATATAACATGTTTCTAACCACTTCTACACGAATGTGGATACTACCACGATGACAGATAAATCCATCGTGAACAATGACGACTGAGAAAGTGATAGACGCACAAATACCATACCCCCCCAAAAGATGCTCACCTCCGCAGTTATTGTAATGATGAGAGGTTAGCGTGTCTTGGGTGTATAATATTTGTGTAACGTTCTCACTCATCATTATTGACGATTCATTCAGAATTTGTCCCAATACTTTTGCTCCCCTAAGACAGATGCACAATGTACAAAAAGTGCTGTAATTTCTAAACAGTTCATTCGATATCGATGACGATACCCACAAATGAAAGCTGACAGTCTGCACTTTGACTTCATCATCATTGTTTTCATTTCAAATCCAGACTTTTGTAGTATAGAGCCAAAAGACGGAACACTGCTTCACTGTCCCAATAATTACAGAGAGCATTGCGTTTGTCAAATTTATTTTGTGTTGTGTTTTTGTAGACTGACGGAAGAGTGGCAGTCATTAAGTTAATAGCGAAGAAGGGATCTTAATGAACATGAATTTAATTTATCCTGGTTTATCCGTTCGAAGCAATCGCAGCTGTCATCTGATATTTTTTTTTTATAGGGATTTCTATTTGAAAAGTGCAGTGATAAATCAAGATCATCTTTCGGATGCAAGTCCCTTCTTCTCAACTTACCTGCATTTCCATGTCATTGTTGGTCATCATCACGGAGCCTCTTGGCGTTGTGGTCCCTTATATCTCAGTCTGGTGCCAACCGATCATTAATCACAACAGCAACAGTGAACTTTATCTCCACAGCTCAGTTCCCTTTGAGGTGCCATCTGATCATTCTGGCCCCAATGCACTGGAGCCAGAGGGACTGTTGCTTTGTGATGAACTATGTGTCTGGGCCAAGTGGGTAGGAATCCGGAGGTTAGAGAGGGACAGGGGGGTTGAAGTGATGCAGGGAGGGAGGGAGGAATGCAGAGGCGTCAACTAATGGCCGCTCCATACCTCGCTTTTTGTCTCCTGGTATAACATCTCTTTCTGGGTTTCATAGGCTGTTGAGATGTTTTTATGCTGGCTCTTAGAAACATTCTGTTACTTTTAACGCTTATCGACTGCACTATAAATAGCAAGCTGGGTCTCAGAACGTCCATGGGCTTGGATTCACATCCATAATGTTGTTTTTGTAAACAATCATAATTGAAATATGAATGCTCTCTTTCGCTCTCTTTTTCTCTCTCTTTCTCTTTTTCTCTCTCTTTTTCTCTCTCTTTCTCTCTCTTTTTCTCTCTTTCTCTTTTTCTCTCTCTCTCTTTTTTCTCTCTCTCTCTTTTTCTCTCTCTTTCTCTTTTTCTCTCTCTTTCTCTTTTTCTCTCTCTTTCTCTCTCTCTCAGGTACAAGATGTTGAACCAAGAGGAGGGCGAGTTCTACAACGTGCCCATCTCAGAGGAGGATGACGGGAACGAGGAGCTCAGACAGAAGTTTGAGGTGAGGCCTCAGAGACCAGACTGGAGAACATATTATCCTAATAATCGTTGGTTACTGTAGCCCAACCTGCTTTCATCGAACATTCTGTGATTTTTATTACACGTCGTGATATGTCTCTTTGTATGAGTGACTTCCGTTTTATTCAGTAACGCGCGTGCGTTTTCTCCTGGTTATATCTACATGTTATGTTTGTGACCGTGACTAAGTGAACTCATCATATTAAGTCCTCGAGCTTCTACCAAAGCCACTCCACAACCACATTAAACTGGCATAATTGAATTTGGCCCTTCTCCGTGACAAATATGTTTGCATTTCAAGATGGCCACCATCCCTCTCCAGACCGTAAGCACGGTGTGTCCCGGAGAATCTGGACATGAAAGGGCCATGGATTCTCCATGGAAACAGGGCTGTTAATTAAAACTCTGTTGTGCCGCTCGTCTGTCTCCAGGCGCGCAATGAGAGGCTGCCTCGTTATTAATTACTCTGGGTGGCTCGAAGGTGCGGTGGTCTTTTTCTCGTCCTCCAAGACAATAGTATATCCAGCTTTGTAGATACAGGCTTATAGAATATGGTAGGGGTTGACCTTTGACTCCCTCTGTTCTAGAATCAGGGGTGACTCAGACCGGTGTCACTGTAAAGCTGCTAGTTCATCAGCACGAACATGGATTTGGGCAGGAAGGATTTGTTCGTTACTCCTGAGAATATCAGTTTTGGAGGGACGGAGGGGTGAGAGTGGAGGGGTGAGAGTGGAGGGGTGAGAGTGGAGGGGTGAGGGTGGAGGGGTGAGAGTGGAGGGTTGAGAGTGGAGGGGTTGAGAGTGGAGGGGTTGAGGGGGTGGAGGGAGGGGTTGAGAGTGGAGGGGTTGAGAGTGGAGGGGTTGAGAGTGGAGGGGTTGAGAGTGGAGGGGTTGAGAGTGGAGGGATGCAGGGGTAAGAGTGGAGGGATGGAGGGGTTAGCGTGGAAGGGTTAAGAGTGGAGGGATGGAGGGATTAGAATGGAGGGATGGAGGGGTTATAGGGGAGGGATGGAGGGGTAAGAGTGGAGGGGTAAGAGTGGAGGGATGGAGGGGTAAGAGTGGAGGAGTGGAGGGATGGAGGAGCTAGAGTGGAGGGATGGAGGGGCTAGAGTGGAGGGATGGAGGGGCTAGAGTGGAGGGATGGAGGGGCTAGAGTGGAGGGATGGAGGGGTTAGCGTGGAAGGGTTAGAGTGGAGGGATGGAGGGGTTGGCGTGGCGGGATGGAGGGGTTGGCGTGGCGGGATGGAGGGGTTCGAGTGGAGGGGTTAGAGTGGAGGGATGGAGGGGTTGGCGTGGCGGGATGGAGGGGTTAGAGTGGAGGGATGGAGGGATGGAGGGGTTGGCGTGGCGGGATGGATGTTACCCAAATTGTAGCACGTCTCTTATTCAAGTACTCTGTTTGTTTTTTTTCCCCCTAATTTATTTCAAATGAACAACCCTTTGGTATCCCGATGTGCTGTGTGTGCTTGGTTTGCCATGGGTTACCAGGCTAGACATATGACGCAATGTGAACTAGAGAGTGTGAGGGCTCAAGATGTTTCTGTCTATAGTGCTTAATTGTAATCGTGTCTAGTTGGTCTATTTCTGTGGCCCACTGACAAGATATCTTAAAGTTGGTATGTGTGGCATTATATTCTTCCATGTCTTTCACAAATGTAGGTGCATTGTAAAAGCTCATTCTCGCTTTGGCTGGTATGCACGAGGTTCGGGGTTAATGGGCTGAGGTCACTTCCTGTTGTTGTTTACAGCTACTACTGTGTCTGTCTGACTGAGACAAGTTTGGTCTAAGAAATAGCTTTCTCTCTCTTTCTCTCTCTCTCTTCCGGTCTCTCCCTATCGCTCTTCCCCCGTCTCCCTTCTCACTCTCACCTTCTGCCTGCCCTTCTCTCTTTCTGCCTGCCCCTCTCTCTCTCTCTCTCTCCCTTTTTCTCCCTTAGCGTAACACTTCCTCATCTCTCATCTGTGCTCTGTGAGACCTCTAGATGCCCACCCTTTTTGTCTTGTCTCCAATCTAATGCCCGAGTTTCTCTCCTCCCTTTCCCCCCGTCTCTCTCCCTCTCTTCCAGGATTGCCAAATTAACTATCACTTCCTAAAGGTATCTCTCCTCTCCTCGCTCCCGTCCTCCCATCCGCTGTCTCCTTTCCTTGCCTCTGTTCCTCTTTTGTCTTCCTCCTTTGTGTCCAATCACTCGCTTTCTCACTCTCTTCCGCTCCGATCATTTGTACGTGGTTTAAGGCTACTGCAAATAGATCCAGTTTACTAACAATTTGTTCTCAGTGTGGGGTTGGAATTAGCACAAGAACAAGAGCCATCAGATGGCAGGAATTGCTCTCGTAAGTCATTGTCTTGAGCTGTAAATAGCCTCGTCTAGTGTTGAGAAAACCAAGTGTAAAGCTGTCAAGCTGGAAGGGAAATGTGACTGAAAATTGTCCTACAATACAAATGTATATTTCTTTGCTTTTATATCAATGTTATTCACTACAAAGATAGCGTTTCTGGTACTGTATACGTACGTACCTTCCACAAGAAAATAGGACAGTATACAAATACAATATGCTGAAAATACAAGTGTCCCACAGGGCGACTTCCTCATATCATCCATTAGGAAAACAGGCCTTAACCTCTGCAGACCCCAAGGACAGAAGTGTAGGACGATGGACACATGTTTCAGTGCCTGTTCATTACAGGGACATTGCAGCCAACCCCACCACCCACATACACAAACACACTCTGTTCTTCTCCTTCTCTCCCTTATCTCTTTTTCCCCTCGTCTATTAGTCCTCCACCCCTTCTTTACTACTCTTCGTGTCCTTTAGCAGACGCTCTTATCCGGAGTTACTGACAGTAGTGAGTGAAGACATTTTCATACTGTTTTCCCTCTACTGGTCCCCCGTGGGAGTCGAAACCCGCAACCCTGGCGTTGGAAGCGCCGTGCTCTACCAACTTGGACCTCTCACTCCTATTCCTCCCTCAACTGTGTAGCGGGTGTCTGTGTATATACTGCAGCCGCGTGCACCTAACCTGGATGGACTAGGCACAGGGAAAGCGGGTGGGGATATAGGGGGTGGGAATCGGGGACTCCCCATTGGGCTATAACTGGTTGGAAGGAGATTGTTAGTAAATGTTTCCCGTATATGTCTGTCTGTCTGTCTATGATGTACATCTGTCTGTCATCAAACTTTTAGTCTGTTTTTTTAAAACATTTCTTTCTCATCACTATCCGGTCATATTTGTTTCATCTTCCTCCTTTTGGGCCTATAGGTTATTTTTGGCTGCTTGTTCTATACGAGAGCAGTACAAGGGTGGAAGATTTAAGCTGTGTGCCTATAGCAATGAGAGGTCAATACAAAGATGGACAGCACAGGTAGTTGTTCAGTGTGGATTTTCTAGGGCCATAACGTGGCTTTTACTCTGTCTTTATCAACGCGGGCATTTCGTTGGTCCCGCTGACGCATCAGCTAAACTGTGTGTGCGCGCAACCAACAAACTTTGACCTCTGAGGAGTTGATTTCGCTCACGTTTGTTCATCGCTTATCCACAAGAGGGCAGTACATGAAGCCAGGTTTTAAAATGCATTGCATTTGGAGGCGCACTGAATCGAATACAGCGCAGTCTACAGGGCATTCAGAAAGTATTCAGACCCCTTCCCTTTCTCCGCATTTTGTTACGTCACAGACTTATTTTCCTCATCGATCTACACACACTACCCCGTAATGATAAAGTGAAAACATTTTTTTTTTTTTTTAGCTAAATTATTACAAATGAAGAACAGATGTACCTTATTTGCATTTCAGACCCTCTGCTATGAGACTCAATTGAGCACAGGTGCATCCTGTTTCCATTGATCATCCTTGAGATGTTTAAACAAGTTGATTGGAGTCCACCTGTGGTAAATTAAATTGATTGGACATGATTTGGAAAGACACACACCTGTCTATATCAGGTCCCACAGTTGACAGTGCATGTCAGAGCAAAAAATGAAACCATGAGTTTGAAGGAATTGTCCGTAGAGCTCCGAGACAGGATTGTGTCGAGGCACAGATCTGGGGAAAGGTACCAAAATATTTCTGCAGCATTGAAGGTCCCCAAAAACACAGTAGCCTCCATCATTCTTAAATGGAAAAAGTTTGAAACCACCAAGATTCTTCCTAGAGCTGGCTGCCCGGCCAAACTAAGCAGTTGGGGAAGAGGGGCCTTGGTCAGGGAAGTGACCAAGAACCCGATGATCACTCTGACAGAGCTCTAGAGTTCCTCTGTGGAGATGGGAGAACCTTCCAGAAGGACAACCATCTGGAATCTGGAAAAATTCAAGGGGTCGGAATACTTTCTGAATGTATTCTGTATCATTACATAAAGTTATCATGAAACCTATCATTTATGACATGCTGGTTTATGGTTTTAGACCCTAAATTTCATCCTGTCCGTTTGTGGTCTTTGACTTTTGCCTAGGAATTTGTCAAACTGACCCCTTGTAAAGGAAATGGCACTCTAGACAAACTCAAAATGATGCTGAATGCATTTGTTTTGTCTTTTGTTAGTGAGAGAAAGAAACGTAGTAAGAAAGCCACAGTTGGAGTTTCCACCATTTACCACTAGATGTCCCCATAGCACTTTGTTGTAAAACCCAGTATGAGCGACTGTGCTCCTGCGTTAGTGTTATGAGCGACCTGTGCTCCCGAGATCAATTGTTTCAGTGCTTTGGTGTTATGAGCGAGTGCCCTGAAATACACAATGTGCCTGTGTTGTCAATGCGTTTAGTCTTATGAGCGACTGTGCTCCTGAGATAAAGCATGTCTATATATAGTGCTTCTGATAGTACGGCTGTGTCTCAGCCGTCAGCCGTTCTTTGTTCTCCTCTCCCCTGCTGTGGTTGCAGGCAAAGGACAAAGCCAAAGTGCAGGTGCGTCCGTGAGGAAGTGAGGCCGCTTTGGCGAGTCTCTTCCTCTCGTTGGCTTCGCTTATAGGCGTGGTCTGCTTCGCCCGATAGTGTGCTGCCTATACCTCACTAGCTATTTCTAGGCCCCGCCCGCTACACAACCCCCTAGCCACTGTAGCATAGTCACCTGTCTGAATATGCCAGGATTGGACAGGTGTACGCAGTATGGCGAAGTCTTCACCTAGCCTATCAGAGGGCAGGGTGGAGCTCTAACCTTTTGCTCGTGCCCATCACATCCTGTCGGATCGACGTGACGTGAAGAGGGTGAGGGGCCAGGAATGATCTGGACTTGTGTGCAGACGCCATGAACCAAACTAAAGCCGCCTGACCAGTTTACTCCACCTCGTCTAGCCATGAACACCAAGGGGGGAAACAGCAGTGTATTGACACTGAGAACCTCACACACGTGACGTGTCTATTCATTGGACAGATTCCCAAATGGGCTCAGATGTCTTTGGTTCAGTTGATTTTTTAAAATTATTGTTGTATATATTCTACACAAATGGGCAGCTTTTTATTGTTGTGTGTAGTGTGTAGTGTGTAGTGTGTAGTGTGCGTGGCTGCCAGCCTGTCCAGTGTACTAGACAGACGAGGTTGAGCTGTAGTGTGGACCAGGTTTAGCATGACTGGACCAGCTGCTCGATTTGGCCCAAGCTTGTGTGTGTGTGTGTGTGTGTGTGTGTGTGTGTGTGTGTGTGTGTGTGTGTGTGTGTGTGTGTGTGTGTGTGTGTGTGTGTGTGTGTGTGTGTGTGTGTGTGTGTGTGTGTGTGTGTGTGTGTGTGTGTGTGTGTGTGTGTGTGTGTGGAGAGATTTGACACCTGTGAGTAAGGGTGAAGAATGATAATGGCACCCAGGCTGCTGTGACACCGCCATGTTCCCAGTGCCTGGAAAACCGATGGAATGGACCTCTGGAGAAAATGGAGGTCGCAAGAGTGTGCGAAAACGGGTGTGTTTTAGTGCATGTGTGTGTTCGAGGCCAGGAGGGTTTTACCGTCTTGCTCTGATCCTGAACCAAGCACGGTTGAAGCTTTGTAAGAGCATGTAGTGGAGACACTTTAGCGTCGCGATTGATACTTGATTGGATGGCACATTGACCAATGACAATGCATTATCACTGAGGGGTTTGACAGTAATTCATTCAAATGTGTTTAGATGAATTTCAACATTTTGACCTCAGGGTTTCTTGTAAATGCCACAAAAAGGGGAGTTATTTTACCATAATGAGCATAATGGTAAAGTCAGGAGTATTCAACACATGTTCTGTTATTCCATATTTACTTTTTTTTATACCCTCTGTGTCTGTGTTCCATCTCCTTCAAAGTGAATGTTAAATCAAGTTAAATACATTTTTTTTCATTGAATGCTGTTCTATTGTGTTATAAAAGGCTGCACAGCAGTGTGTGTGTGTGTGTGTGTGTCTCACGCCGATCCCCTCTCCTCACCACACATAGAAAGCCAAGCTGGGCCCTGGTACCAAGAAGGTGATCTCTCCATCAGATGACAGCCCGTCTAGTCTACCCTCTAACAACCTGGACTCGGTCAAACTCACCGACTTCAACTTCCTGGCCGTGCTGGGGAAAGGCAGCTTCGGCAAGGTGAGCCCAGGATCTGACTTGTATTTTTAAGGCGGTGAAGTGGTAGTCTCCCGGACACAGATTAAGCCGAGCCCTGGACAGAAAAGCACTTTCAAAATGAAGATTCTCCATTGATCTCGTTTTTTTGTGTCGATCTTTGCTTGTTCTGTGTTTGGGGAAACTTCCCCACAATGATTTGTCACGAGTTATTCTCATTGGCTTCTGAAATCAATGAAGGTCCTGGGATGTTATCTATCGGACAAAATCTGAACTTGATTCAGATCCAAGTCTATTGTCGGTGTGCGTGACTCACATCATAGTCACATCATCCACAATTTACACAGAACCGAGTCACGCAATGAATGAGTGCAATGCCACGTTTCGGTTCAGACTGTCCGTACCTCGACGTAGCACAACGTGACTAAATGAGTATATCCACGCGTCAGTTGACTAGTAACCATAGTAACAGCATAACAGTCGAGTTAATAGCGTCACTATCCGCCTTAAGCCACCCTATTAGAAGCCTTCGGTCTAACCTTTGACCTCTCGTGCTCCTGTGTACCAGGTGATCCTGGCAGAGATGAAGCCCACGGAGGAGCTGTACGCCGTCAAGATCCTGAAGAAGGACGTGGTGATTCAGGACGATGATGTGGAGTGTACCATGATCGAGAAGAGAGTCCTGGCCCAGCAGGACAAACCACCCTTCCTCACTTCACTCCACTCCTGCTTCCAGACCGTGGTATGGAGACTACGGACACACACACACACGCACACATACATACACACACGTGGGCATATGGGCACGCCCACACAAACACACAATTTGCTTGCTTTTTTGCTGTCCGTCGATGTGGTTATTGTGGTGGGGCATACACACACACACACACACACACACACACACACACACACACACACACACACACACACACACACACACACACACACACACACACACACACACACACACACACACACACACACAACAAACCCACACCACCCACGTATACACACACACACACACACACACACACACACACACACACACACACACACACACACACACACACACACACACACACACACACACACACACACACACACACACACACACACACACACACACACACACACACACACACACACACACACACACACAAGTTCAATGACATTTTTCTTTGTTTTAATCTGTCCACTTTTTCAGCACTTCTCATTCCTCCTTAATCTTTAATCCCTCAATCTCTCTCCGGCAGAGACGACAAAGGGCAGGCACCATCTGCACCGTACGGTGGCGAACACGCATACACACACACACCCATCCTCCAAAGTGGAAATCTAAAACTCTATGCATTTTAAGTGATGAGAAGTCCAAATCCTCTTCACAATAAGGTGCCACGATCACTTTGAGGGTAATTGTTTAAGGAAACCATTTGCCTTGTCTGCCAGGTTATGTCAAGCCTCTTGAGCAAAGTGCATAAAATACGGCTAACCTTATTATAATCTCGCAGTGTGATTTAATTTCAAATGTATTCGTCAACGATGTGCGTTATAAGGAGGCGATTGATTTCACTAGGGTTTAGTAAGCTGAGGAAAACATGAATTGGTCGCCTCTTCAGAACGCACAATGTTGAAGGAAAGTTTCAAATTAAATCACACTTCCAGATCATAATTAAGCAACAAGGCCCGAGAAGGTGTGGTATATGGCCAATATACCACGGCTAAAGGCTGTTCTAAGGCCTACGACACAATGCAGAGTGCCTGGACACAGCCCTTAGCTGTGCTATATTGACCACAAACCCCCGAGGTGCCGTATTGCTATTATAAACTGTTTACCAACGTAATTAGACCAGTATATGGTCATATTTTGTCATACCTGTGATACACAGTCTGATGATATACCATGTCTTTTAGCCAATCAGAATTCAGGGCTCGAACCACCGGGTAATAATGAGGTGCATGTTAAGTTTTGCACTTTGAAAATGTCGCCCTGTGACTCGTGCAGGACACACAGGTAAAGAGGTCTGAGTTCTGTCTGAGGGATTTACTTCATCACTTCACATAATGGAGTCATACATGGGAAATATTTCTGAGGGGTTTTTCCTTTACTTTTTCCTCTGATGTTGTTGTCGTTCTGCTTTCTATCCTTTTTTTTATTTGACCTTTATTTAACTCGGCAAGCCAGATAAGAACAAATTCTTATTTTCAATGACGGCCTAGGAACAGTAGGAACAGTGGGTTAACTGCCTTGTTCAAGGGCCGGACGACAGGGGATTCAATCTTGCAACCTTTCGGTTACTAGTCCAACTAGCTCTAACCACTAGGCCACGCTGCTGCCCCATTTTACTTAACACTCCTACCGTATCCCCTATGTGTGACTCAATACTACACAACAGCCTCGTCACTGGGTCCTCCAGTATAATGACGAAGGCCTCTGTCTTTCTGACACGGCTGTTATCGTGTCACGGTATACGAGGGTAGAACGGATGCCAACCCTAAACATTATGGGAAAACAATGTTAAATGATATCTAACACCCCCATCTCTGTCTCCCTCTCTGCCCAGGACCGGCTGTACTTTGTCATGGAGTACGTGACTGGAGGAGACCTCATGTACCACATCCAACAAGTGGGCAAGTTCAAAGAGCCGCAGGCGGTGTAAGTTCCCCTTTCCCCTCGCTTTCCCCTTTTATACGGAACACCAATATAAACGCAGCATGTAAAGTGTTGGTCCCATGTTTCTGGTCCCGAGTGGCGCAGCGGTCTAAGGCACTGCATCTCACTACAATCCCTGGTTCGGTTCCAGGCTGTATAACACCCGGCCGTGATTGAGAGTCCCATAGGGCGTCGCACAATTGGCCCAGCGTCGTCCAGGTTTGGCCGGGGTAGGCAGTCATGGTAAATAAGGATTTGTTCTTAACTGACTTGCCTAGTTAAATAAAAGGTTAAACATTTGTAAAAAAATATATATATAAAAAAACGTTTTGTTAGCTGAAATAAAATATTTATTATTTAACCTTTAATTAACTAGGCGGGTCAGTTAAGAACAAATTCTTATTTACAATGACGGCCGCCCAAAACACACATCACAACAAGAGACACAACACTACATGAAGAGAGACCTAAGACAACAACATAACAGGGCAGCGACACATGACAACACAGTATGGCAGCAACACAACATGACAACACAGTATGGCAGCAACACAACATGACAACACAGTATGGCAGCAACACAACATGACAACACAGTATGGCAGCAACACAACATGACAACACAGTATGGCAGCAACACAACATGACAACACAGTATGGCAGCAACACAACATGACAACACAGTATGGCAGAGAAAGGGGTCAAATGTAAAAAATAAAATCTTTAAAAAACAATACATCACGGAAAGCAGCCACAACTGTCAGTAAGAGTGTCCATGATAGAGTCTTTGAATCAAGAGAGTGAGATAAAACTGTCCAGTTTGAGTGTTTGTTGCAGCTCATTCCAGTCGCTAGCTGCAGCGAACTGAAAAGACGAGCGACCCAGGGATGTGTGTGCTTTGGGAATCTTTAACAGAATGTGACTGGCAGAACAGGTGTTGTATGTGGAGTATGAGGGCTGCAGTAGATATCTCAGATAGGGAGGAGTGAGGCCTAAGAGGGTTTTATAAATAAGCATCAACCAGTGAGTCTTGCGACGGGTCTACAGAGATGACCAGTTTACAGAAGAGTGCAGTGATGTGTCCTATAAGAGTGCAGTGATGTGTCCTATAAGAGTGCAGTGATGTGTCCTATAAGAGTGCAGTGATGTGTCCTATAAGAGTGCAGTGATGTGTCCTATAAGAGTGCAGTGATGTGTCCCATATTTGTGGCTAATCTGATGTCCGAATGGTAAAGAAACATCTAGCCTCTCGAGAGCACCCTTACCTGCCGATCTATAAATGATGTCTCCGTAATCTAGCATGGGTAGGATGGTCATCTGAATCAGGGTTAGTTTGGCAACTGGGGTGAAAGAGGAGCGATTACGATAAAGGACACCAAGTCTAGATGTAACTTTAGCCTGCAGCTTTGATATGTGCTGAGAAAAGGATAGTGTACCGTCTAGCCATACTCTCAAGTACTTGTATGAGGTGACTAAACTCTAAACCCTCAGAGGTAGTAATCACACCTGTGGGGAGAGGGGCATTCTTCTTACTAAACCACATGACCTAAACCGCTTCCTCTTCACCTGCCTGATCATCTGAGGTGTGCTGAGGAGTTCTTCTGTCATTAATAATAAAACCCTAATTCTGATTGGCTGGGCCTGGCTCCCAGGTGGGTGGGCCTGGCTCCCAGGTGAGTGGGCCTGGGAAGGCATAGGCCAATCAGAATGGCTGCACCCCTGCCCAGTCAGGTGAAATCTATAGATTAGATGTTCTATGAACTGTAACTCAGTAAAATCTTTGAAATTGTTGCATTTATATTCTTGGTCAGTATAAATAGGGGGAACAAAAGTGTGTGTGTGTAAAAGATAAATAAATAGAGGGCTTGGAAGAGAGCGGGGGAAGGGAGAGGTCAAAACTAGACTGGGCACTGCGAAGCACGGAGGAGAAGGAGAGATGGCAGAAATATTCATTCTTATACCTCGGCTGTCAGGTTGTGTTCAGCACATTTACAGTCCTTTGCAAAACCCTTCCCTGTTTGAGATGACTGGCTTCAGGGCTGTTTAACACGGAGCGTGTCGTTGCAGGTTCTACGCAGCAGAGATCTCTGTCGGCCTGTCCTTCCTGCACAAGAAAGGAGTCATTTACAGGTGGGTCTTCTTCCAGTGTATACCAACTCAGAGGCACTTTATCCCATCCTAGGATCAATGTTTACTGTACACGGTGCATTGTCAAACCACGAATGGATCCATTGAATAATGGAAATGTAAGGAAGTAGACAGGGGTGGTGTAAAGGCCCTAAAATACATTTGGCCCTTGTCACATGATGCGGTTGTCTCCTGCAGGGATCTGAAGCTGGACAACGTGATGCTGGACTCGGAGGGCCACATTAAGATCGCTGACTTTGGCATGTGTAAAGAGAACATACACGAGGGCGTGACCACTCGCACCTTCTGTGGGACGCCCGACTACATCGCCCCAGAGGTAGGGACAGGGGGTGTGTGTGTGTGTGTGTGTGTGTGTGTGTGTGTGTGTGTGTGTGTGTGTGTGTGTGTGTGTGTGTGTGTGTGTGTGTGTGTGTGTGTGTGTGTGTGTGTGTGTGTGTGTGTGTGTGTGTGTGTGTGTGTGGAGTGAGAGGGGTGGTCCTCTTTGTCATTGTCTGGGCTGCGCCCCCGTCTCCGTGGTGATCCACATCCGAGTCGACAGCTCAGGACACACACACACACATACTCCCGCTGACTCGGACAAACATCGTTGTGCCCTAGGGTTGGTTCAAACTTATCACAGAGAAGCCAAGGTCTACATATCATTGATTATCTATGTAGGCTAAGCAGCCTGCCTCAGTAGGCTGGAAGGAACACTGAACCCAGGCTGTGGAGAGTAACATAAGCACTAACTTTAACAAATGCTATTTTAGCATGAAACTCATGTAAGTGCCATTTAAACCACGTAAAAATGTGCTTAAACACCATTTCCATGCATTTTACTCACCATCTACATGCATCCTATAGTATCTTACTGTCTGGTTTCCTATTGATTTGTATCAGCACATCCACTACAGTGCCTCCACTGAACATTTAGAGTTAGAAAGGCTAGTGTCTACTGAACATTTTGAGTTAGAAAGGCTAGTGTCTACTGAACATTTTGAATTAGAAAGGCTAGTGTCTACTGAACATCTTGATTTCGAAAAATGTCGGTCTCTACTGAACATTTTGAGATAGAAAGACTGTCTTCTGAACATTTTGAGTTTGAAAAACGTCAGTCTACTGAACATTTTGGGTTAGAAAGACTGTCTACTGTACATTTTGAATTAAAGGCTAGTGTCTACTGAACATTTTGAATTAGAAAGGCTAGTGTCTACTGAACATCTTGATTTCGAAAAATGTTGGTCTCTACTGAACATTTTGAGATAGAAAGACTGTCTTCTGAACATTTTGAGTTTGAAAAACGTCAGTCTACTGAACATTTTGGGTTAGAAAGACTGTCTACTGTACATTTTGAATTAAAGGCTAGTGTCTACTGAACATTTTGAGTTAGGATTACAGTTTCTACTGAACATTTTCAGTTAGAAAGACTCTACTTAACATTTTGAGTTAGAAAGACTCTACTGAACATTTTGTGTTAGAAGAACTACAGTCTCTACTGAACATGTTGAGTTAGAAAGGCTAGTGTCTACTGAACATTTTGAGTTAGAAAGGCTAGTGTCTACTGAACATTTTGAGTTTGAAAAACGTCACTCTACTGAACATTTTGAGTTGGAAAGACTGTCTTCTGAACATTTTGAGTTTGAAAAACGTCAGTCTACTGAACATTTTGAGTTTGAAAAACGTCAGTCTACTGAACATTTTGAATTAAAGGCTAGTGTCTACTGAACATTTTGAGTTAGGACTACAGTCTCTACTGAACATTTTGAGTTAGAAGAACTAGTCTCTACTGAACATTTTGAGTTAGACTCTACTGAACATTTTGAGTTAGAAAGACTGTCTACTGAACATTTTGAGTTAGAAAGACTGTCTACTGAACATTTTGAGTTAGAAAGACTGTCTACTGAACATTTTGAGTTAGAAAGACTGTCTACTGAACATTTTGAGTTAGAAAGACTGTCTACTGAACATTTTGAGTTAGAAAGACTGTCTACTGAACATTTTGAGTTAGAAAGACTGTCTACTGAACATTTTGAGTTAGAAAGACTGTCTACTGAACATTTTGAGTTAGAAAGACTGTCTACTGAACATTTTGAGTTAGAAAGACTGTCCACTGAACATTTTGAGTTAGAAAGAGAGCGTTTTGCATGAGAATCTGCCCTAGATGTAACCAACCCAACCAAACACAGCCCAGTGAGGGACGTCATATTGATTTCCTCTATAACGTCCTCTCTAAGAGGTTCATTTGGTTTCATGGGTGCTGGGACTGGGTGGACAAGCTGTGACGGTGATGGTGGTGAGGTACACACACACTCAGGGTGGTTGGGGTGGTGGTGAGCCCCTCAGCTAATGCACTTTCGAGCTCTCACAGCAGGGGGAGCAGGCCCTCATGACTCCACACACTCTCTCTCTCTCTCTCTCTCTCTCTCTCTCTCTCTCTCTCTCTCTCTCTCTGACTTTGAGAGACTTGGGAAAGTGCAGTCGTGGCCAAAAGTTTTGAGAATGACACAAATATTAATTTTCACGAGGTTTGCTGCTTCAGTGTCTTTAGATATTTTTATCAGATTTTACATTGGAATATTGAAGTATAATTACAAGCTTTTATTGACAATTACATGAAGTTGATGCAAAGAGTCAATATTTGCAGTGTTGACCCTTCTATTTCAAGACCTCTGCAATTCGCCCTGGCATGCTGTCAATTAACTTCTGTGCCACATCCTGAGTGATGGCAGCCCATTCTTGCAAAATCAATGCTTGGAGTTTGTCAGAATTTGTGGGTTTTTGGTTGTCCACCCGCCTCTTGAGGGTTGACCATAAGTTCGCAATGGGATTCAGGTCGGGGGAGTTTCCTGGCCATGGACCCAAAATATCGATGTTTTGTTCCCCGAGCCACCTAGTTATCACTTTTGCCTTATGGAAAGGTTCTCCATCATGCTGGAAAAGGCATTGTTCGTCACCAAACTGTTCCTGGATGGTTGGGAGAAGTTGCTCTCAGAGGATGTGTTGGTACCATTCTTTATTCATGGTTGTGTTCTTAGGCAAAGTTGTGAGTGAGCCCACTCCCTTGGCTGATAAGCAACCCCACACATGAATGGTCTCAGGATGCTTTACTGTTGGCAGGACACAGGACTGATGGTAGCGCTCACCTTGTCTTCTCCGGACAAGCTTTTTTCTTGGAGAGTAGTGGCTTCTTTGTTGCCCTTCTTGACACCAGGCCATCCTCCAAAAGTCTTCGCCTCACTGTGCATGCAGATGCACTCACACCTGCCTGCTGCCATTCCTGAGCAAGCTCTGTACTGGTGGTGCCCCGATCCCGCAGCTGAATCAACTTTAGGAGACGGTCTTGGCGCTTGCTGGACTTTCTTGGGTGCCCTGAAGCCTTCTTCACAAGAATTGAACCGCTCCACTTGAAGTTCTTGATGATTCAATAAATGGTTGATTTGGGTGCAACCTTACTGGCACCAATATCCTTTCCTGTGAAGCCCTTTTTGTGCAAAGCAATGATGACGGCACGTGTTTCCTTGCAGGTAACCATGTTTGACAGAGGAAGAACAATGATTCCAAGCACCACCCTCCTTTTGAATCTTCCAGTCTGTTATTCGATCTCAATCAGCATGACAGAGTGATCTCCAGCCTGGTCCTCGTCAACACTCACACCTGTGTTAACAAGAGAATCACTGACATGATGTCAGCTGGTCCTTTTGTGGCAAGCTTGAAATATGGTGGAAATGTTTTTTTGGGGATTCAGTTCATTTCCATGGCAAAGAGGGACTTTGCAATTAATTGCAATTCATCTGATCACTCTTCATAACATTTGAGTGTATGCAAATTGCCATCATACAAACTGAGGCAGCAGACTTTGTGAAAATTAATATTTGTGTCATTCTCAACTTTTGGCCACGACTGTAGACGTCGAGGCCTAGATGTTGAGACCATTTTTATTAGCGCCAATGAATGGTTGGAAATTGACATGTACCTAAAAGCACAGTTTGAATTGCCATCTGATTTCTTCAAGTCTGATTTCTTCATTGAAGTGAAATTGACCCCGACCTCGTAATACCAGAAGTTCTGTGTCCCCTTATATGTGTGTTCTATTCATATTGTCTCGATGTGGAAGTGTGCTATCCTCTCCGTTTGTGTGTGTCCCCGTGCGTATCTGTATGGGAGTACTCTTCCGTGTACTTGTAGGTATGTGTGTCTCTTAGTTGTCAGGACCCATGTGGAAGAAAACAGCTCAGGCGGTCCCCGGGCACCTCTCTTTTCGCCTGTCACCACCGCATTACGCCGCACGCACACTGTATTGCTCTACTTCTCTCTTTACGCTGTTTACCTCTCATCCTGACCTACATAGGATGCCATGGGAAGGCTCTGTGAGCGTCCCAAACAGGCACCCTGTTTCTTCTACAGCCCTATGGGCCTTGGTCAAAAGCAGTGCACTATAAAGGGAATAGGGTGTCATCTGAGAGGAACACGTTGGTCACTGTATGCTAATGGAATGGTACACACTGGGTTACCAGAGTAACGGGCCTGTGAGATGGAGAGGTGGAGGTGGAGGAGAAATAGGGAGGCAGAAGGGACTGGGGAGCGAGAGGCAGAAGGGACTGGGGAGCGAGAGGCAGAAGGGACTGGGGAGCGAGAGGCAGAAGGGACTGGGGAGCGAGAGGCAGAAGGGACTGGGGAGCGAGAGGCAGAAGGGACTGGGGAGCGAGAGGCAGAAGGGACTGGGGAGCGAGAGGCAGAAGGGACTGGGGAGCGAGAGGCAGAAGGGACTGGGGAGCGAGAGGCAGAAGGGACTGGGGAGCGAGAGGCAGAAGGGACTGGGGAGCGAGAGGCAGAAGGGACTGGGGAGCGAGAGGCAGAAGGGACTGGGGAGCGATAATGGGAAAGGGAGAGAGACTGGGAAAGGGAGAGAGACTGGGAGAGGGAGAGAGACTGGGAGAGGGAGAGAGACTGGGATAGAGACTGGGAGAGGGAGAGAGACTGGGAGCGTGAGAGGGACTGGGAGGTAGACTGGGGGGTAGACTGGGGGGTAGACTGGGAGAGGGAGGTAGACTGGGGGTAGACTGGGGGGAGACTGGGAGAGGGAGAGACTGGGACTGGGAGAGAGACTGGGAGCGTGAGAGAGACTGGGAGAGAGAGAGACTGGGAGAGAGAGAGGCTGGGAGAGGGACTGGGAGAGGGACTGGGAAAGAGAGAGACTGGGAGAGAGAGAGGCTGGGAAAGAGAGAGAGACTGGGGAGGGACTGGGAGAGAGAGAGAGGCTGGGAGAGAGACTGGGAGAGAGAGAGGGACTGGGAGAGGGACTGGGAGAGATACTGGGAGAGAGAGAGATACTGGGAGAGAGAGACTGGGAGAGGGACTGGGAGAGAGAGAGATACTGGGAGAGAGAGAGATACTGGGAGAGAGCGAGAGATACTGGGAGAGAGAGAGATACTGGGAGAGAGCGAGAGATACTGGGAGAGAGCGAGAGATACTGGGAGAGAGAGAGACTGGGAGAGAGAGAGAGACTGGGAGATATTGGGAGAGAGATACTGAGAGAGATACTGGGAGAGAGAGATACTGGGAGAGAGAGATACTGGGAGAGAGAGAGATACTGGGAGAGAGAGAGATACTGGGAGAGAGAGATATTGGGAGAGAGACTGGGAGAGAGAGAGATACTGGGAGAGAGAGAGATACTGGGAGAGAGACTGGGAGAGAGAGAGATACTGGGAGGGGTCTGGTGAAGAAGCTTCTTTAGCACTATCTTAGGATTGTCCTCTGGCTCCTTGTTTTGGCTTCAAGAACTTCATGTATTCATCTCACGCTGTAACTTGGTCTCCTCATTTTGACCTGTAGCAAAGAGGAGCTTAATAAATGGTATATAAATATACCGGTTTTGAAGTTGATCAATCATTACAGTTATCAATAGTTAGTTCACTGATGGTATTGCTTAACAATGTGTTGTGATTATCAGCCCAATGTTAATATGGCTTCTACTAATGGAACAAGAATCAGGACACACCAGATTTGGGGTCAATTCAGAATTGAGTTGTGAATTGCTATTTAATTCCAATGAATTCACTGTTCAAGTCAAATTCAATTCAATGCAATTCATTCAAATGGCGAATGTCCTCTACACGTCACTATACACATCTTTGCTTGAAATGCCGGGGTGTCATACTCAGCGTTTCATCTAGTATGAATTGACAGCACGCCATTTGAGGAAGAGAATAATCAGACCACACGTGTGTTTGGCGATAGCTGTTCATCGGAGGCGGGGACGGTCCAAAATGAGCGAATGGCGTGAACAAACGCGATCGTGCGTTTAGAAGGCGCCTTCTCAATATGGACGAGCCTAGTATGTTGTTGCTTACTGCACACGTTTCTTTCCCTGAACAGTATGTTCTCAATAGTATGTAGTGTGGTTCGTACATTCAGTACCCAGTGGCACATAAAAAATGTATTTTATAAAACACAAGGGCTCATACATCCAGGTTTCTTTGTGATTGCGAGCCAGTGTAGGAGTGCGTGTATGTGTGAGGAATGAATGAGTGTGTGTGTCCAGCTCACTAAAGCCCGAAGGGAAGTGGCTTGCGTGCCAAGACAGCACAGTGCAGAGCCAGAAGTGCCTCTCAGGGCTCCCAAGGGGCAGGTGGAGGTCAGGTGTTACACAGAAAAGGTCACAGGGCAATGTGGAACAGAACTGCTCTCACATATCACACCTACCAGGTGATGGTGGGGGGGGGGAAGGTGTGTGTGTGTGTGTGTGTGTGTGTGTGTGTGTGTGTGTGTGTGTGTGTGTGTGTGTGTGTGTGTGTGTGTGTGTGTGTGTGTGTGTGTGTGTGTGTGTGTGTGTGTGTGTGTGTGTCCGTGTGTGTCCGTGTGTACGTGTGTACGTGTGTCCGTGTGTCCGTGTCCGTGTGTGCCTCCAGAAACCATCAGTGTATCTGCAGGGAGACTGTAACCTTGGTCAGCATCAGACTTAGAGGGCTCACACATACAACATTTTTTTTCTTGAGAAAGAAAGTGTGTGTGTGTGTGTGTGTGTGTGTGTGTGTGTGTGTGTGTGTGTGTGTGTGTGTGTGTGTGTGTGTGTGTGTGTGTGTGTGTGTGTGTGTGTGTGTGATAGAGAGAGGAAGAAAGAAGAGAGTGTTTGTGGGTGCTTGTATGGGGTTAACAGGGGTTTAACACCAACTACATCAGCAGTGTAGCTCTGATCAGCTCATTTAAAGCTTAACATTACTTATTTATAATCACCACATATCATCATCTGTTATGCATATATATCTGCTAAATGACTTAAATGTAAATGTAAATATATATATATACCTATTCATAAGAATTTAACCTATATCATATTCTTACTGTCATGGTGGGTGACTATTAAAGAGATCAAGTGCTTATTTCAGGTGTATTAAGGCGTGACAACCATCTTTGATTACGATGGACTGTGCAGTGCCTCTTCAAATAAGACACACACACACACACACACACACACACACACACACACACACACACACACACACACACACACACACACACACACACACACACACACACACACACACACACACACACACACACACACACACACACACACACACACACACACACCACAAAGACACACTCCTTATACTGTGCGTGAAAAACAAAGCACTGACCTCTTTCCCCACCTCATCTCCATGACATAATTGCCTATCTTTTTAATGATGACCTTCCTCTGGCAAACCCCTCGCTTTTCCTCTTCTTCTCTCTTTTGTCCTCTCTTCGGGTCTGTCTGTATCCTCCCCCCACACTGGAGCAGGGGAGGGGAGGGGAGAAAGAGGGAGTTTTGATTCATCCATTTCTTGAGCACGTCCTCTGAAAAGCGCTTCCCGTTTGCAACACTGTCCAACAGGACACCGTAAGACACGTGCTGTTCCTCGTGTTGCTCTCCACTTCCACCATATGTTCAATGGACGTCCCGTTTTACATGCACAATGTGTTCATGGGCGGACTTAACCCAGCTGCTATTGCACAAGTCGAGATGCCCCACTTCACAAAACGATAACGTTGTCTCCCTCCATTCGTTTAGCACCAGTGAACTCTACCGTGGACGTCTCAACAGTACTTTCCTTTGCATCACTGGATCCCCCCCCCCCCCCCCCCCTCTACGACAGGGCAGTGCTTCGCTCCAGCCAGGCTGTGTCATGTCTCCATTAGAAATGGATCCAGTGATACGCTTGGGGGTCACAGCAGCAGATGGTGAAACTGGTTGACAGGATGTACCTGCTCTCTCGGTGATGAACCAGGTTCCCTCTAGAAGAGGATGCTGATTGCTAATAAGAGCTAGATTGACTGGTGGGGCGAGTGTGGATGGCCTGTGTCTCGGGCTCTCCCGGGCACTTAGCGATAGACAGATAGCAATAGACGTATCATGCCGACAATGTGAAAGGCTTGTGTGTGTGTGTTATGTGTCCATATGAATGTTTTACAGTAGCTGATGCAGAGTGTGGTGTGAGACTAAAAGTTATAAATGTGTGTGTGTGCCCGTCTCTTTGTCTGTAATGTGTATATACCTTGCCAGCATTTCAGTTTCTGTGAGCATGTACATTGTCTTATCTAATCCCATGTAACTCTTTTCATCCCTCGCTCTCGCTCGCTCTGTCTCTCTCGCTCGCTCTGTCTCTCTCGCTCGCTCTGTCTCTCTCGCTCGCTCTGTCTCTCTCGCTCGCTCTGTCTCTCTCGCTCGCTCTGTCTCTCTCGCTCGCTCTGTCTCTCTCGCTCGCTCTGTCTCTCTCGCTCGCTCTGTCTCTTTCGCTCGCTCTGTCTCTCTCGCTCTCTCTCGCTCTCTCTCTGTCTCTCTCTCGCTCTCTCTCTGTCTCTCTCTCGCTCTCTCTCTGTCTCTCTCTCGCTCTCTCTCTGTCTCTCTCTCGCTCTCTCTCTGTCTCTCTCTCGCTCTCTCTCTGTCTCTCTCTCGCTCTCTCTCTGTCTCTCTCTCGCTCTCTCTCTGTCTCTCTCTCGCTCTCTCTCTGTCTCTCTCTCGCTCTCTTTGTCTCTCCAGATTATTGCATATCAGCCATATGGGCTATCAGTGGATTGGTGGGCATATGGAGTGCTGCTCTACGAAATGTTGGCAGGACAGGTGAGTGTGTCCCCCACCTCTCTCCACACACACGAGACACACTCGTGTAAATCCTTCAGGTTTCTAGATAAAGACACAGCCGGGTCACCTTCACACTGATTTACAGTAATCCTGTCTCATGAGAACGAAAGCACACACTCACGCACACTGTCGTCACCCATCTGCCCTCCTCTCCTGGGACATGGAGTCATTTTGGACATTTTCGCCCCCACACCTTCTCTCATGCCTGTGTATGTATTCCCAGCCTGGTCTCATAGACTAGACGTAACATGGTAAACGTAAATCCGGGACACTCAAATTAGTATGATATGTTACGTTTGGTATGGCTACTTAAGGCAAAAATGAAAGTACACTGGTTGGTCAGGGTAGATGGGTGGGTGTATAACACGAACGTCTAGCAACCCAAAGGTTGCAAGTTCAAATCTCATCATGGACAACTTAGCTAATTTTAGCTAATTAGCAACTTTTCAACTATGTTAGCTAACCTTAACCCTAACCCTTCCCCTAACCCCCCTTAAAACCACTCCTCAACATAGCCCTAACCTTAACTCCTAGCCTAGGTAACGAAGCCACCTAGATAGAATTTGTAACACATCATACGTTCTGCAAATTCATAATATATTGTACATTCTGAAAATTCGTAACATATTGTACGTTTTGCAAATATATAACATATAATGCGAATTGTAATTCGTAACATATCATAAGAAATGTAGTGTCTCAGATTTCCGTACAGAATAATATGAAATGCTTTGAGACCAGGTTGATATTCTTTGCCCTAACCCTCTATACTTATGGGAATTGGCCTATATGAATAGGGCTAAATTGTAATGTTTCTTACAGAAGAAATATGAAAGCATATGCATAACCATGGTAGCAGTTGAAAGGGAACCGTTTGGAGATTTATGGGGAAATTATTAGACCAAAGTTGAGGACACAAGAGTCCTCCTGACACAAGGATGCATTCAGGTGCGCGTGACGCGGTGAATTCTCTACACAATAGACGAACATCAAACATAGGGGCGGCAGGGTAGCCTAGTGGTTAGAGCGTTGGACTAGTAACCGGAAGGTTGCAAGTTCAAATCCTCGAGCTGTCGTTCTGCCCCTGAACAGGCAGTTAACCCACTGTTCCTAGGCCGTCGTTGAAAATAAGAATTTGTTCTTAACTGACTTGCAGAGTTAAATAAAGGTTAAAAAATATATTTTAAAAAATAGTGATCATAAACGTTGGTGCTGTGTAATGACATGAGTATAATTGATGTGGAAATGTGAAGTGCACATTTGGCCTCACAGGTGTTCGGGCTTGGTTGTGTGACATAAAAGTGTTATTTACTATAATGCTCAACGTCTCATCTTTCAAAATCCATAGTCCTCTTAATTTCCAGCTTTTCCCTCACTGGGACAATAAAACAGCTGCCCAACTACCTTGGAGGGATGGGGGCACCTTCTTGTCGTGCGCGGTGCTCAAGTTCAGAACCCGTGCAGCGCTGTGAAGCTCTGGCGCCATGTAGAGCATGTTACTGTAGAGCATGTAGAGCATGTTAGTGTAGAGCATGATACTGTACAGCATGTTACTGTAGAGCATGTAGAGCATGTTACTGTAGAGCATGTAGAGCATGTAGAGCATGATACTGTACAGCATGTTACTGTAGAGCATGTAGAGCATGTTACTGTAGAGCATGATACTGTACAGCATGTTACTGTAGAGCATGTTACTGTAGAGCATGTAGAGCATGTTACTGTGTTACTGTAGAGCATGTTACTGTAGAGCATGTAGAGCATGTTACTGTAGAGCATGTTACTGTAGAGCATGTTACTGTAGAGCATGTAGAGCATGTTACTGTAGAGCATGTTACTGTAGAGCATGTAGAGCATGTTACTGTAGAGCATGTAGAGCATGTTACTGTAGAGCATGTAGAGCATGTTACTGTAGAGCATGTTACTGTAGAGCATGTTACTGTAGAGCATGTAGAGCATGTTACTGTAGAGCATGTAGAGCATGTTACTGTAGAGCATGTAGAGCATGTTACTGTAGAGCATGTAGAGCATGTTACTGTAGAGCATGTTACTGTAGAGCATGTAGAGCATGTTACTGTAGAGCATGTAGAGCATGTTACTGTAGAGCATGATACTGTAGAGCATGTTACTGTAGAGCATGTTACTGTAGAGCATGTTACTGTAGAGCATGTTACTGTAGAGCATGTAGAGCATGTTACTGTACAGCATGTTACTGTAGAGCATGTTACTGTAGAGCATGATACTGTAGAGCATGATACTGTAGAGCATGTTACTGTAGAGCATGTAGAGCATGTTACTGTAGAGCATGATACTGTAGAGCATGATACTGTAGAGCATGTTACTGTAGAGCATGATACTGTAGAGCATGATACTGTAGAGCATGTTACTGTAGAGCATGTTACTGTAGAGCATGTTACTGT
>NC_060198.1:14157890-14284381 GCF_021184085.1 Oncorhynchus gorbuscha
CCCAAAGAACCCTTTGAACCTCCGCCCCGATCATAGAGATAGAATTACGAGAATGGAAATTCCCATTTGAAGTCGATGTAGTTATTTTTCGATGGCCACCTTCTCCGTTGCATCCAGCCCCACAACCATCACCCTTAAACCCATGTTCTTCCCCACTCCCCTCTGAAGCTAGTCTCTCACCCCGCTAACCTTGACCCTTCATGAAGTCAACCTTTATGAAGACACTTTCCATTGACATGTACAGCAGGAAGAGCAGGAAGTGATACGTCGATATAGTCTGTCGATAGATATTACTGACTTTAGTCTAAAGGCTACGTGCCAAAGGTTATGTCATTGAAGGATCTATCACAGTAGCCCGTAGGCACGGGTTTACTACCTAGATAGCGAAGGGCATACTGTACTATAGGGGGGGTAGTGGATTCAAAACCAGGGGAATTGGAGAAGCATGGTGATGAGTTATGGATGTGTGTACCTCATCCCTATTCATCACCAATTATAGTGCCCACCTGTGTAATGGTGGGTGGCCATCTACGCTCCTTGAAGGTCCTTTAATAGTGTCTGTTACAGGCGCGTAGGTTTCAAAATGGGAGTAGAAGGAGAGACGGAGACTTAAAAGCTTAAAACTAATTTGTCCTTATTTTTGACTGTGTGGGTCTTCATCTCTCATAGTACCCACCTGTGTGCATATATTGGACGGCAGCCATATTGTGGCAAAATCAAATCAAATGTAAAGGCAGAGGGAGAAACATAGGGAAGGGTGTGCCTGTGTGAGAGGAGAGGTGAAGACACTAATAACACGAGCAGGAGGAGAGATGGAACGTTCCAGGGCTGAGCCGAGTCAACGAGCTGTGTGATGACACACTCGTGTCCACACCTCCCCACTTAAACCTCCAGAGCTCTCACATCCTCGACCTCTCTATCAGTCTCTCTCTATCAGTCTCTCTCTATCAGTCTCTCTGCCTTCCTTCCTTCCTTCCTTATATATTTATTTATTTCCTTCCTTCCTTCCTTCTATATTTATTTCCTTCCTTCCTTCCTTCTATATTTATTTCCTTCCTTCCTTCCTTCTATATTTATTTCCTTCCTTCCTTCCTTCTATATTTATTTCCTTTAATAGCCTGTGGTACCCTGTCTCTGTCAGTGGAAGAGAGTGAGGCCCCTCCATTGTTTCTGCAGATGGGGGATTGCTTTGATAATGCTCTGCCTTTGTGGATGGGCCTTCCTCTAAGGCTGGCTTGAACAAAAGGTCTCGGGGAGGTGTGTGTGCCTGTGTTCTAGCAAGGACAGAACACTGTGAACCTGGTCATGATCCCTTAGCTCACCAGCCACAGACTGACTGATTCTCAGGCCTCAAGTTGACATTTTGAAGGTGAAGTCCAGCAAAGCAGACAGGATTCCGTTTGCAGCGTACAAGGGTTCCCTTTTCACAACGTGTAGGGGAACCGCATGACGTGTGAACACGGCCCTGACAATTACTTATTCCTTTTCCCCTGCTGTGACACACACACACACACGTCTAAGTCACAATTCTGACGCTGCCACCAACAGACAGGAGTAGAAAGGGACTGGCAGTCATTTTAGGAGTTGTTACATTACCCAGCATGCTTTGCTGCCACCACCACTTTCCGGCGGGTGAAGACATCAAAACTATGAAATAACACATATACATATAACATGTAATCATGTAGTAACCAAAAAATTGTTAAACAAATCAAAATATATTTTATATTTGAGATTCTTGAAAGTAGCCACCCTTTGCCTTGATGACAGCTTTGCACACTCTTGGCATTCTCTCAACCAGCTTCATGAGCCTCAGAAAATTGCAGCCCAAATAAATGCTTCACAAAGTTCAAGTAACAGACACATCTCAACATCAACTGTTCAGAGGAGACTGTGTGAATCAGGTCTTCATGGTCAAATTGCTGCAGAGAAACCACTACTAAAGGACGCCAATAAGAAGAAGAGATTTGCTTGGGCCAAGAAACATGAACAATAGACATTAGACGGGTAGAAATCTGTCCTTTGGCCTGATGAGTCCAAATTTGAGATTTTTGGTTCCAACCGCTGTGTCTTTGTGAGACACAGAGTAGGTGAACTGATGATCTCCGCATGTGTGGTTCCCACCGTAAAGCATGGAAGAGGAGGTGTGATGGTGTGGGTGTACTTTGCTGGTGACACTGTCAGTGATTTATTTAGAATTCAAGGCATATTTAACCAGCATGGCTACAACAGTATTCTGCAGCAGTATTCTACCAATCCTTATCCCAGTCTGCTGTTCCCACATGCTTCAAGAGGGCCACCATTGTTCCTGTTCCCAAGAAAGCAAAGGTAACTGAGGTAAACGACTACTTCCGTCATCATGAAGTGCTTTGAGAGACTAGTCAAGGACCAAATCACCTCCACCCTACCCGTCACCCTAGACCCACTCCAATTTGCATACCGCCCCAATAGGTCCATAGACGACACAATCACAACCATACTGCACACTGCCCTAACCCATCTGGACAAGAGGAATACCTATGTGAGATTGCTGTTCTACAGCTCAGCATTTAACACCATAGTACCCTCCAAACTCGTCATCAATCTCGAGACCCTGGGTCTCGACCCCGCCCTGTGCAACTGGGTACTGGACTTCCTGACAGGCTGCCCCCAGGTGGTGAGGGTAGGTAACTACATCTTCACCCTGCTGATCCTCAACACTGGGGCCCCACAAGGGTGCGTTCTGAGCTCTCTCCTGTACTCCCTGTTCACCCACGACTGTGTGGCCATGCACGCCTCCAACTCAATCATCAAGTTTGCGGATGCCACTACAGTGGTAGGTTTGATTAACAACAACGACGAGACAGCCTACAGGGAGGAGGTGAGGGCCCTCGGAGTGTGGTGTCAGGAGAATAACCTCACACTCAACGTCAACAAAACAAAGGAGATGATTGTGGACTTCAGGAAACAGCAGAGGGAGCACCCCCCAGTCCTCATCGACGGGACAGTAGTGGAGATGGTAGTAAGTTTTAAGTTCCTCGCTTTACACATCACGGATAAACTGAATTGGTCCACCCACACAGACAGCGTTGTGAAGAAGGCACAGCAGCGCCTCTTCAACCTCAGGAGGCTGAAGAAATTTGTCTTGTCACCAAAAGCACTCACAAACTTCTACAGATGCACGATCGAGAGCATCCTGTTGGGCTGTATCACTGCCTGGTACGGCAACTGCTCCGCCCACAGCCGTAAGGCTCTCCAGAAGGTAGTGAGGTCTGCACAACGCATCACCTGGGGCAAACTATCTGCCCTCCAGGGCACCTACACCACCCGATGTCACAGGAAGGCCATAAAGATCATCAAGGACAACAACCATCCGAGCCACTGCCTGTTCACCCCACTATCATCCAGAAGGCGAGGTCAGTACAGGTGCATCAAAGCAGGGACCGAGAGACTGAAAAACAGCTTCTATCTCAAGGCCATCAGACTGTTAAATAGCCACCACAAACATTGAGTGGCTGCTGCCAACATACTGACTCAACTCCAGCCAATTTAATAATGGAAATTGATGGGAATTGATATTAAAATGTATCACTAGCCACTTTAAACAATGCCACTTAATATAATGTTTACATACCCTACATTACTCATCTCATATGTATATACTGTACTTGATACCATCTACTGCATCTATGCCGTTTTGTACCATCACTCATTCATATATCTTCATGTACATATTCTTCATCCCTTTACACTTGTGTGTGTATAAGGTAGTAGTTGTGGAATTGTTAGGTTAGATTACTCGTTGGTTATTACTGCGTTGTCGGAACTAGAAGCGCAAGCATTTCACTACACTCGCATTAACATCTGCTAACCATTTGTATGTGACAAATACAATTTGATTTGATTTGATCCCATCTGGTTTGCACTTAGTGGGACTATCATTTGTTTTTCAACATGTCAATGACCCAACACACCTCCAGGCTGTGTATGGGCTATTTGACCAAGAAGGAGAGTGATGGAGAGCTGCATTGGAGGACCTGGCCTCCACAATCACCCAACCTTAACCCAATTGAGATGGTTTGGGATGAGTTGGACCGCAGAGTGAAGGAAAAGCAGCCAACAAGTACTCAACATATGTGGGAACTCCGTCAAAACTGTTGGAAAAGCATTCCAGGTGAAATTTGGTTGAGAGAATGCCAAGAGTGTGCGAAGCTGTCATCAAGGCAAAGGGTGGCTAAGTTTTTGGATTTGTTTTGCTCCCCCATCCTATGCTAACCTACAGTATATGACGCTATACCCAGATGCTATGTTGCTGCTATGTTGCTGCATCCATACTGCCACAACAGAGACTCTGGTCAAAAGTAGGGCACTACATAGGGAATAAGGTGCCATTTTGGACGCGGTCATTAATACTTTTTCTCTCGTTACATTTCAATTACAACAAATGATGTTTTTCGGTAAAGATAGTGGAGTACTGTACCTACCAGGCTGGCTATGCAACCAATTTCACCCCCTGCTTATGTAACATACGCCCACCGACAGACACACACTCCTAATGAGCATTATGTTCCAACGTGAGTGGGCAACTTTCTAAAAGGGCTATTTAAGTCCATGCACGCTGTTGTGAAACTTAAAGAAGGACAGGGAGGAGAAAGAGCTAGAATTCGTGTTCAACTAGGAAAATACACTGCTGTAAAATATACTGTGTCCCTAAAATGTATATAGTATGTATAAGCTGGAAGTAGAAGCCTAAGTGTTGCAATCCAAGATGGCATCGCAGTCGGACGTGTGTTTGTCTTGTGTTGCCCCATGTAAATAGCCGGTTTCGTTGTTGTTTTTTTGTATATATTTTAATCTCACTTTCCACCTACGATCTAAATATACTTTCCTGCAACCCACCTCGCCCAATGTGGTACGGATCTGCAATTTTTATACATTATAACTGGAACCTCCATCAAAAGCGCACTAGCTAGTAGTCACTGTTAGCCACGGCTAGCGGTCTTCACCTTTTATCTCGGACACCAGCCAGCTTTAGCTCGGTCAATACATGCCAGTCTGCACATCGCGATATCAACCCAGAGCATATCGGACTGCTTTTCTCCACCACATCACCGGATTCCTGTCTGCCGACGTAATCGTCTGATGTGGTTTCAACAGGCTTTTCCGTTGCGATGTCGCCAAAGACCCATCTGCTAAAGACCCTTCTGTAACCGTAAAAGCCTTGGTTTCATGCATGCTAACATTAGAAGCCTCCACCCTAAATGTGTTTTATTCACTGCTTTAGCACACTCCGCCAACCCTGATGTCATAGCCGTGTCTGAATCCTGGCTTAGGAAGGCCACCAAAAATGCTTACATTTCCATCCCCAACTACAACATTTTTGTCAAGATAGAACTGCCAAAGGGAGCGGCTACTGCAGAGAGAGCCTGCAGAGTTCTGTCATACTGTCCAGGTCTGTGCCCAAACAGTTTGAGCTTCTACTTTTAAAAATCCACCTTTCCAGAAACAAGTCTCTCACTGTTGCCGCTTGTTATAGACCCCCCCCCCCCTCAGCCCCCAGCTGTGCCCTGGACACCATATGTGAATTGATTTCCCCCCATCTATCTTCAGAGTTCGTACTGTGAGGTGACCTAAACCAGAATAGTTTAGCACCCCGGCCATCCTGCAATCTAAACTAGATGCCCTCAATCTCATACAAATTATCAAGGAACCTACCAGGTACAACCCTAAATCTGTAAACATGGGCACCCTCATAGATATCATCCTGACCAACTTGCCCTGTAAATACACCTCTGTTGTCTTCAATCAGGATCTCAGCGATCACTGCCTCATTGCCTGCGTCCGTAATGGGTCTGCGGTCAAACGACCACCCCTCATCACTGTCAAACGCTCCCTAAAACACTTCAGCGAGCAGGCCTTTCTAATCGACCTGGCCTGGGTATCCTAGAAGGATATTGAACTCATCCCGTCAGTATGCCTGGTTGTTCTTTAAAAGTGCTTTCCTCACCATCTTAAATAAGCATGCCCCATTCAACATATGTAGAACTAAGCCCTTGGTTCACTCCAGACTTGACAGCCCTTGACCAGCACAAGAACATCCTGTGGCGTACTGCATTAGCATCGAAAAGCCCCTGCGGTATGCAACTTTTCAGGGAAGTCAGAAACCAATATACAGTCAGTTAGGAAAGCTAAGGCTAGCTTTTTCAAACAGAAATTTGCATCATGTAGCACTAATTCCAAAATGTTTTGGGACACCATAAAGTCCATGGAGAATAAGAGCACCTACTCCCAGCTGCCCACTGCACTGAGGCTAGGAAACACTGTCACCACAGATAAATATATGATAATAGAGAATTTCAAGAAACATTTCTCTACAGCTGGCCATGCCGTGGCTACCCCTACCCTGGCCAACAGCTCTCCACACCCGCAGTGACTCCACCCAAATCCAGACAGCTGATGTAATGAAAGAGCTGCAAAATCTGGATCCCTACAAATTAGCTGGGCTAGGAAATCTGGACCCTCTCTTTCGAAAATTATCTGCCGAAATTGTTGCAACCCCTATTACTAGTCAACTTCTCTTTTGTATCATCTGAGATCCATTAGGGAAGGGGGAGACACTCCAGACCCAAACTGTTATAGACCTATATCCATCCTGCCCTGCCTTTCTAGTCTTCAAAAGCCAAGCCAAGATCACCAACCATTTAGAATCCCTCCATACCTTCTCCACTATGCAATCTGGTTTCCGAGCTGGTCATGGTTGCACCTCAGCCACACTCAAGGTCCTAAATGATATCATAACCGCCATCGATAAGAGACAATACTGTGCAGCTGTATTCATCGACCTGGCCAAGGCTTTCAACTCTGCATTCTTATCGGCAGACTCAATAGCCTTGGTTTCTCAAATGACTGCCTCGCCTGGTTCACCAACTACTTCTCAGATAGAGTTCAGTGTGTCAAATCAGAGGGCCTGTGGTCCGGACCTCTGGCAGTCTCTATGGGGTGCCACAGGGTGCAATTCTCGGGCCGACTCTTTTCTCTGTATTTATCAATGATGTCGCTCTTACTGCTGGTGTATACATCTGGCCCTTCCTTGAACACTGTGTTAACGAACTTCCAAACAAGCTTCAATGTAATACAATACTCCTTCCGTGGCCTCCAACTGCTCTTAAATGCTAGTAAAACTAAATGCATACTCTTCAACCGATTGCTGACCACCCCCGCCTAACATCACTACTCTGGACGTTTCTGACTTAGTATATGTGGACATCTACAAATACCTAGGTGTCTGCTTAGACTGTAAACTCTCCTTCCAGACTCACATTAAGCATCTCCAATCTAAAGTTAAATCTAGAACCGGCTTACTATTTCGCAACAAGGCATCCTTCACTCATGCTGCCAAACATACCCTTGTAAAACTGACTATCCTACTGATCCTTGACTTCGGCGATGTCATTTACCAAATAGCCTCCAACACTCTACTCAGCAAATTGGATGCAGTCTATCACAATGCCATCCGTTTTGTCCCCAAAGCCCCATACACTACCCACCACTGCGACCTGTATGCTCTCATTGGCTGGCCCTCGCTACATTTTCGTCGCCAAACCCACTGGCTCCAGGTCATCTATAAGTCTTTGCTAGGTAAAACCCCGCCTTATCTCAGCTCACTGGTTATCATAGCAACACCCACCCGCAGCACACGTTCCTGCAGGTATATTTCACTGGTCATCCCCAAAGCCAACACCTTGGCCACCTTTCCTTCCAGTTCTCTGCTGCCATTGACTGGAATGAATTGCAAAAATCACTGAAGCTGGAGACTTATATCACCATCACTGACTTTAAGCATCAGCTGTCAGAGCAGCTTACCGATCGATCGCTGTACCTGTACACAGCCCATCTGTAAATATCACACCCAACTACCTCATCCCCATATTGTTATTTATTTTTTTGCTCTTTTACACCCCATTATCTCTACATGCACATCATCATCTGCACATCTATCACTCCAGTGTTAATGCTAAATTGTAATTATTTTGCCTCTATGGCCTATTCATTTACTTAACTCCCTAATCTTACTACATTTGCACACACTGTACATAGATTTTTCTACGGTGTTATTTACTGTACGTTTGCTTATCCCATGTGTAACTCGGTGTTGTTTTTGTCGCACTGCTTTGCTTTATCTTGACCAGGTTGCAGTTGTAAATGAGAACTTGTTCTCAACTGGCCTGCCTGGTTAAATAAAGGTGAAATTAAAAACTCAATTTTAAAAATATGCCAATTAGGGGAGGGATGGTAGGGTTAGGGAGAAATCTATTTTACAAATGTAAATACAGTTACAGTTAAAAGTTTGGACACCTGCTCCTTCGAGGGTTTATCTTTATTTTTAATATGTTCTGCAATGTAGAATAATAGTGAAGACATCACAACTATGAAATAACACATATGGAATCATGTCGTAACCACAAGTGTTAAACAAGTCAAAATATATTTTATAATTAAGATTCTTCAAAGTCGCCACCCTTTGCCTTGACAGCTTTGCACACTCTTGGCATTATCTCAACCAGCTTCAGGAGGTAGTCACCTGGAATGCATTTCAATTAACCGATTTTCCTTGGTAAAAGTTGATTTGTGGAATTTCTTTCCTTAATGCGTTTGAGCCAATCAGTTGTGTTGTGACAAGGCAGGGGTGATGCACAGAAGATAGCCCTAATTGTTCAAAGACGAAGTCCATATTATGGCAAGAACAGCTCAAATAAGCAAAGAGAAACGACTGTCCATCATTACTTTAAGACATGAAGGTCAGTCAATCCAGAAAATGTCAAGAACTTTGAAAGTTTCTTCAAGTGCAGTCGGATAAACCATCAAGTACTATGATGAAACTGGCTCTCATGAGGACCGCCACAGGAAAGGAAGACCCAGAGTTACTTCTTCTGCAGAGGATAAGTTCATTAGAGTTACTAGCCTCAGAAATTGCAGCCCAAATAAATGCTTCACAGAGTTCAAGTAACAGACACATCTCAACATCAACTGTTCAGAGGAGACCGTGTGAATCAGGCCTTCATGGTCAAATTTCTACTAAAGGACACAAATAATAGGAAAAGACTTCCTTGGGCCAAGAAACACGTGCAATGGACATTAGACCTGTGGAAATCTGTCCTTTTGTCTGATGAGTCCAAATTTGAGATTTTTGCTTCCCATCGCTGTGTCTTTGTGAGACACAGAGTTGGTGAACAGATGATTTACGCATGTGTGGTTCCCAATGTGAAGCATGGAAGAGGAGGTGTGATGGTGTGGGAGTGCTTTTCTAGTAACACTGTCTGTGATTTATTTAGAATTCAAGGTACACTTAACTAGCATGGCTACCACAGCATTATGCAGCGATACGTCAACCCATCTGGTTTGCGCTTAGTGGGACTATTATTTGTTTTTCAACAGGACAATGACCCAACACACCTCCAGGCTGTGTAAGGGCTATTTGACAAAAAAGGAGAGTGATGGAGTGCTGCATCAGATGACCTGGCCTCCACAATCACCTGACCTCAACCCAATTGAGATGATTTGGGATGAGTTGGACCGCAGAGTGAAGGAAAAGTAGCCAACAAGATCTCAGGATATGTGGGAACTCCTTCAAGACTGTTGGAAAAGCATTCCAGGGAAAGCTGGTTGAGAGAATGCCAAGAGTCTGCAAAGCTGTCATCAAGGCAAAGGGTGGCTATCTGAAGAATCTGGAATGTAACATGTTTAACCCTTTTTTGGTTACTACATGATTCCATATGTATTATTTCATAGTTTTGATATCTTCACTATTATTCTACAACGTGCTGTACAAAATGTACACTACTGTTTTCTTATTTTATAATATATGCCTTTTAGCAGATGCTTTTATCCAAAACAACTTACAGCAGTGCGTTCACACATTTCTGTACGGCTGGCTCCAGTGTGAATCCAACCCACAAAGAGTGGCTGTCATTATTGACATTTGTCGTGATGTTGTTTGAGTGTGATTACTGCTCTAGTTCAGCAAGGAAATACGTTTGTTTGATGGTTTTTCAATGTCGGGTTTTGTCTACATAGTGCGCCCCCACGTCGCCTCCTGCTGTGCGATTGTAAGTGACAACCATAACACATTACATCTAGGAGAGAGGACGATTGTATCCCTTTTAACAACCCCCATCTGTTTTCCCTACTGACCCAGAAAAAAAGAGAGAATAAGATTGAGAGAACAAAAAGAGGAAGCATAGAAAATAACTGCCCCCATATTGACTATAGACGACCCTAATTTCAATGGTCTCCACTAAACTCATGACTCATGACTCATGTTCCCATTCCTCCCTTCTTATTTTCCCAACCTCAGCCAATGAGCAAATAGTAGAATATAGAATCTATTTAGTCTTTCTATTTCTATGGCTATCTATCGTTCCATTTCTAGTCTGTCTATGCCAGCCTCCACTTGCTGATGACCTCATAGTGGAATTGAGATCTATCTCTATGGCCCTTCCCTGATTGACAGAATAGTGACATGTTTATCTGTAGAATTGCCATTCTAGCTGTTCTAACTCTATGGCCCTTCCCTGCTTTTCCCTCCCAGCTGATGACCAAACACCCCTCGAAGCGTCTGGGCTGTGGCTCCGAGGGAGAGAGGGACATCCAGGAGCACGCCTTCTTCAGACGCATCGACTGGGAACGCCTCCAGAACCGCGAGATCCAGCCCCCCTTCAAGCCCAAAGGGGTGAGTCACACACACACACACACACACACACACACACACACACACACACACACACACACACACACACACACACACACACACACACACACACACACACACACACACACACACACACACACACACACACACACACACACACACACACACACACACACACACATCCATACACACAACCTACAGTACCCATGTCTGATTAAAATGAGGTTTAAAATAAATGTACATTGTACATGCGGTTTGCTGTCGTCATCTAGGTTTCTTCTTTAATGCAAAATGGTTGAAGTGGTGGCGCAGTCGTAGCTTTGTGTTCTTTCAGTGGCACAGTGAGTCACATCCCCTGTTCATTGGTATGTTTGGCCCGTTTTCACACACAGTGGACATATACTCCACTGAGGAGTGTGTGTGTCCTATTTGGTTGCTTACTATCCGATGCGATCTCAGTTTCGCATTCGAATGAGTAACAACACCTACTCACACACACATGCACACATTTATGTGTACACATACATACTTACACACACACACACTATGCAAGCGTGTACAATAGACGCACACACAAACACACACACACCTGTGAATGTCCTGCGGCCGTCTGTCACCATAGTAGAGCCAAGGCACACTCCCTTCTGGTCTGTTGTCAGATCAGATTGGGCTGCATCTGAATGGAGTCTGTTTGGCAACTCTCACAGGTTACAGTCCAGTCGGGTCCAGCACCATTTGTTTAGCATGGCAAAGCCCCAGTGGCTATCGTCTCTCAGTCGTCGCACTGAACCAAAGACAACCTTTTCTAACGACAAAGCCTCTGCATGGGCTACAATACAGTACAACAATACTACTCATTTTACTCACATGTATACCACAATGATTCCTCATTTAACCTCATGGTTTCATATTGTATGCATATATTTCAAGCAGTACTACTATGTAAGTACCCATATAGTATGTGCTTAAATCTCCCAGCAATGAGAATATTCCCCAGAAACAAACATTTACACACACACACACACACAAATGTGTAATTACAAAGCAGTAGTTACATAGTGGAGCAACAGTGTGTAATAACACACTTTTTCATAATTGTGTGTGTGTGTGTGTGTGTGTGTGTGTGTGTGTGTGTGTGTGTGTGTGTGTGTGTGTGTGTGTGTGTGTGTGTGTGTGTGTGTGTGTGTGTGTGTGTGTGTGTGTGTGTGTGTGTGTGTGTGTGTGTGTGTGTGTGTGTGTGTGTGTTCACACGGTATGAGCGGCCTCGCTGTCATACGAAGCCAGGGAGTGTTTTTGAATCCCTGTGTGTACACACACACACATACTTTATTATGAAAGTGAAGTAGGCGAAAGGGATGAAGTAGGTCATTCGGTGTGTACGTTCAGCTGTGTGCGTGTCTTCATTGTCTATCTTCCTTTTAAATATGCATTGCACATCTGTTCCAAACCCCAGAGGTCTCCAGTGCTTCTCACAAGGTGAATACTGGCATTCCACTGTCCCTGTAGTCTCACGCTGGATTCAATTTGTGTGTGGACTCCAGTATGAGTATGTGGGTAGATGAAATTCTTACAGTGAAATGCTTACTTACGAGCCCCTAACCAACAGTGCAGTTTAAAAAATACAGATAAGAAATAAAAGTAACAGGTAATTAAAGAGCAGCAGTAAAATAACAATAGCGAGACTATAAACGGAGGTACAGAGTCAGTGTGCGGGGGCACCGGTTAGTTGAGGCAATATGTACATGCAGGTAGAGTTAGTAAAGTGACTATGTATAGATGATCACAACAGAGAGTAGCAGTGGTGTAAAGGAGGGGGGGGGCAATGCAAATAGTCTGGGGAGCCATTTGATTAGATGTTCAGGAGTCTTATGACTTGGGGGTAGAAGCTGTTTAGGAGCCTCTTGGACCTAGACTTGGCGCTCCGGTACCGCTTGCTGTGCGGTAGCAGAGAGAACAGTCTACGACTAGGGTAGCTGGGGTCTTTGACAATTTTTAGGGCCTTCCTCTGACACCGCCTGGTATAGAGGACCTGGATGGCAGGAAGCTTGGCCCCGGTGATGTACTGGGCCGTACGCACTACCCTCTGTAGTGCCTTGCGGTCGGAGGCCGAGCAGTTGTTATACCAGGCAGTGACGCAACCAGTCGGGATGTTCTCAATGATGTAGCTGTAGAACCTTTTGAGGATCTGAGGACCCATGCCAAATCTTTTCCGTCTCCTGGGGGGGAATAGGTTTTGTCGTGCCCTCTTCACGACTGTCTTGGTGGGCTTGGACCATGCTAGTTTGTCAGTGATGTAGACTCCAAGGAACTTGAAGCTCTCAACCTGCTCCACTGCAGCCCCGTCGATGCAGCCCCGTCTCTCTAATCCTCTTCTCCTTTCGTCCTCTCATCCTCATCCCCCTCTCATCCTCTCCTCCTCAATCACACTTCATGCCTGTTCTGACAGCTGGGAGATTGCCATTTAATAGCCAGGTACAGCGAGACCCAGGTTATGAACACTAGAGGGTTTATCCATCTATCGGAAACAGAGCAGGACAGATAGAACGCAGGGGAGAATAACAAGAACACCTGCCACAGTAGCTGTTTATAGATATAGTTTATCTAGACTCGTATTTAGAGTACCACTTGATATGTGGTTTAAGTTTGTAGAGATGGAAGTGGTTAGCAGTTTCTTACTGGCCACATCATTTAATGTAACAAGTCAAACAATTCATGGTAACCTGGTTAATAATTCATTTGGAGCCAGCGTTTATTTAAAACATACGTTTATTTGATTTAAATTTGTGCCGTTGCCCGGGTATCAAAAGTGGCAGGCGGCTATTTGAGGGACTGCGTTTTAATTTCCGTTTCACAGTAGTCATATTGAGGAAGTATTGGATTGGAACATAAAGCCAGGCACACATATAAAACACGTTAAAAATACTGTCGGCACAAACACACCAATCTACATTTTGGACTGTCTATGAGTCACAGTAGATTTTGTAGGCAGGGAAGTCGTGTTATTAGATAAAGCACGTCCACTTGTCCTGGTATGTTTTTAGTGATGGTGACTTTCTGTGTTCTTTTTGGATTTTCCATCCAGATTCATGTGAGAAAGAAACATTAATAGTGTTATCTGATAACTAAAGAAACATTTTGGATAATACTATAGTCGGACTGATTTCAAAGGATGGATGAAACGAGAGGTATCAGCAGTTCACAAGGATGTACCAGGTGTATCTTGGTGTTACAACTGTAGTGTTTTAAGTGTTGTTGACCAAAGAAAATGCCTTCAAGTGTTCACACCCATTGACTTTTTAAAATGGATTCAATTTAGATTTTCTGTCACTGTCCTACACACAATGTCCCAGAATGTCATAATGGAGTTATGTTTATTGACATTTTTACAAAGTAATTAAAAAATGAATAGCTGAAATGTCTTGAGTCAATATGTATTTGTTAAGGCAAGCCTAAATAAGTTCAGGAGTAAAATGTTCATTAACAAGTTGCATGGACTCACTCTGTGTGCAATAATGACTACCTTATATCTTTACCACACACATACATTTATCTTTAGGATCGCTCAGTCGAGCAGTGAATTTCAAACACTGATTCAACCACAAAGACCAGGGAGGTTTTCCAATGCCTTGCAAAGAAGGGCACGTATTGCTAGATAGTTTTGTTTTAAAAGTTGACATTGAATATCCCTTTGAGCATGGTGAAGTTATTAATTACACTTGGGATGGTGTATCAATACATCCACAAAGATACAGGTGTCCTTCCTAACTCAGTTGCCCGAGAGGAAGGAAACCACTCAGAGATTTCAGCATGAGGCCAATGGTGACTTTAAAACAGTTACATGTGATAGGAGAAAACTGAGGATGGATCAACAACATTGTAGTTACTGCACAATACTAAAATAATTGACAGAGTGAAAAGAAGGAAGCCTGTACAGAATAAAACATAATCCAAAACATGCATCCTGTTTGCATCAAAGTACTAAAGCAATACTGAAAATGTTTTGGCAAAGACATTACTGAGTACCACTCTCAAAGATGTCAACCATAGTGGTGACTGTATCATGTTATGGGTATGCTTGTTATCGTTAAGTCTGGGGAGTTTTTCAGGATAAAACAAAAATAATGGAGCTAAGCACAGGCAAAATCCTAGAGGTTAACCTGGTTGTCTGCTTTCCACCAGACACTGGGAGATGAATTCGCCTTTCAGGAGGTCAAAATACCTGAAACAATAACCTGAAAGGCCATATTAACACTGGATTTGCTTACCAAGAAGACAGTGAATGTTCCTGAGTGGCCGAGTTACAGTTTTGACTTAAATCACCTTGAAAATGGTTGTCTAGCAATGATAACCAAACGATGTTACAGAGCTTGAAAATTATGTGCAAATGTTGCACAATCCACGCGTTGGAAAGCTCATAGAGACTCACATCTGTATTTGCTGACAAAGGTGCTTCGACAAAGTAGTGACTCAGAGGTGTGAATACTTATGCAAATGCGATTTCTATATATAATTTTCAATACATTTGCCAAAATTTCTATTGAGGTATTGTGTGTAGATGGGTTAAAAATATATATATATTTCATCCATTTTGAATTCAGGCTGTAACATAAAATGTGGATTAAGTTCCCCTCAACTTGAATACTTTCTGAAGGCGCTGTAAGAAGATCATCAAAACAACACTGAGAGGCTGAAGGTCGTTCTGTATTAAGAGCGGGTTGGAGAGAGGGAAAGAGAGGAAGAGAGGTGAGAGAGACACCTCGGCAAGTATTTGAATGGAGACAGACACAGCCATTTATCATACTAAATAGAGTTCCTTTAATGTCTGTGTGTGTGACACGGAGAAAGACCCAAAGTAGGTCAAACAGCAGTTTGCGAGCAATGCCATCTGTCATTAAGGGTAGCTCAGCGTAACGTGTACAATGAGTGGACATCGTAACAGACGTTAAACACAGCGGAAGCGAAGCTGCGGCAGGTTTGAGTCAATTTCATTGGAGTCGACAGTCAGTCAATCCAGAAAGTAAGCTGGAATTGCACTTGACTTCATGATTGAATTGAATTCAAGTTTAATTGACCAGAGATATATTTGCATATGGGGGGGGGTTAGGTCTCAGAGACAAAAGGGGGAGGATTTAAAAGAGGAGAGGAGGTGATAAGAGGTTGGGGCAGAAATATATTGCCTTGTGAGAGATTGTTTGTTTCGATCGATATGAGATCTCTGACTATCTGTGTGACTGACTGGCCACTGTTCAAACAAGACAAATGGCTATTTGCATAGTGATGCAGGCACCACTACGCTCGAATACTACAGTATTCGAGGAGACTGATAGAGGGTGACGGAAGGGATTTGTGCAGTACTCCTTTCATCCATCTCTTTTGTGGACACAAATCCCATAAACCTCATCATAATCTGTTGTGGCGTTAATGAATTTGTGGCTTTTCTTCAATATGTATTATAAGGAGATCTGTGCTCTTTTGCGCCACAAATGTGGCCATATCACTGTGTGATTTCTCTCTTCTATGTTGATGTGTGTTGTTGCTATCTCTCCTCTTCTCCCTCCTACTGCGTCTTAACACAGAGTGACAGTGGGTGGCTGGTGTCACTTGTCAGTCAGCGTAGGAGTCAAGGAGGACAGTCGGAGGCCCCAGGCCCACTGCGCACACGCACGGACACACGCATACACCACACAACTATGAATATAGGACAACGGGACTTTTCCCCTTCGAATCAACACCGACGTGCCGTGTAGACGACCACACCGACCCAATCAATGGAGGTTTTCCAACCACGGGGGAACACACACAGCTGTACAACGATGTAGGCCTCCATAGGGAATCCATAGTGAATTCCACTCTGGAGAAAGAAACTTCCACATGCAGACAGAGGCTTTCCATGATAGAAAAAAACACTATGCCCACCCAAACGTTACCGAACTGGTTCAGATTTGTACCTTTCACATGATCCTTTCTGGCATGGATTCCGGCAACTATGTTGGGTGTATTTCTGAGGTGTCCTAATCGGGGATTGATGTAGATTTAGAGTCAATATCTCACCAATCTTCCCCTATCTACAAGGGTGGCCAATGGCGTTGCACCTTATTGACATGTAAATTCAACTAACCGATCTGAACACATAAACATCCAATTAAATATTTCTGCTGTAGCAAGAGGAAGCATAACCAACCCTACTACAGGTGCGCAACGAGGCCAGCACAGTACAGCTTGCATCTGCTTGTCTCTGCTAAGTCATGTAAATCAACCCATATCCTTTTCCTGTGTCGGCTTACTGTACAGAGAGAGAGATATAGAGAGGGAGGGATATTCCCTGCCAGGTCCCCGGGGAGGTTTAAAGCCCATTAAGTAGAACAAACACACACACACACACAGTGTAGGTGGAATAACTGATGAGGACAGAGCGAGAAGAGGTGCAGCAGGGTTTCTGGTGTAAACACAGAACCACACTGTGAAGTTGGAGAATAAGTCTTTAATTCCCCAGTCCCCACTGCCTGTGCTCTCTGTAATGCCCCTATGAACTTTGGTACTGGCGACAAGGTACCAAAGGTACTGGCGACAATCCTTAGACTCTTAAGACCCCAACCCAAGAGGGAATCACTGCAACCTACGCACCAGGATCCTCCAAAATAAACCACCATTTTGGGGGGGGGGAGATTGCCTTTGAAAAGAAGTGTTCCAAACTCTACAGGCCTTCACGTATCGACTGTTAGAAGGCACACTGTGTCACGAAGTGGAATTGAGGCCTCCACAAGTTCAAGCCACAGCGCGAGGCGCTTTAAGGGTGTCAGAAGTGTGACGCGACTGACAGCAGTGCTCACAGCGGTATTTTTGGTGTTGGCGGCCATTTTGTGCCATTTGCGTCCCAGTCGCCCTAATGTTCTTCAGCAATGCCGTAGGGCAAGAGCAGCTGCTCTTATTCAGATGTATTGCCATACTGTCATGTAACAACCACACACAATGCGTAAGCAGACGTATTCCCCAGTCACTCTGGATAAGGGCATCTGCTAATAAATGACTCAAATGTGAAGTGTAAATCCATTTTCTCTGCCCATTTTGCAGTTTCTTTTTAAACATACACAACACAATTTTAAATAAGACAACTGAATGCTGGCGTGACGCCATTGAGAACTACGTCATACATACATACATCCATACATCCATACATACATACATACAAATCCATCGCATGCTGTATGTTTTCTAGGACTATCATCTTGCAGACGACAGAAGTGAGATGTTTCACCCATATGCTCCCAGAGCGTTCATGTAGTTGACCTTGGCTTGTTAGCTGCGGAATGCTAATCCAACCACCCCCCTCGACTGACACGTCTCCCTGCCATTGACAGGTTTGGATAGCCCCGTCTTTACAGTCGCGATGAAAGCTGCTCCACATTTCTCACGTTCAGTTGCAGACGTTTTCTCTGCTCTTGTCAACGCGCCAATTAACCCTTTGACAACCCCGCTGTACATCGATTGGCCGCGTGGCTATTTTGATTCAAGTGAGCTTTTCCTCTGTCGCAACGCAATCAGATTTGACATTTGAGGTGAGATGTTACATAAGACCTCTATATACAGTGGGGTGTGAAATTATTGGTAAAGATTAGCAATAAGGACTGTATGAAATAATTCAACTATTGTATGTGCAAGAAAAAAATGGAAAGTATTTTATACATACAATTGCTCAGAGAAAATAATATATTTTCAATAGTAATCTTTTTTTTTTCAAAACGGTAGGGGTCATATTTATTTAACACCGTTGTTATTGCTCATCTTTATTTTACATTTACATTTGAGTCATTTAGCAGACTCTCTTACCCAGCACAACTAACAGTAATGAGTGCATACATTTTCATATTGGTCCCCTGTGGGAATCGAACCCTACTGCACCAACGGAGTCGCACTTAATCAAGTGTGTCAATAATTACAGACCCCGCTGTACATCCAAACAACACGAGGAGCTCGATCAAAACAGGTTCCTAGGTCAGAAGTGGCTAAGGCGTGTTTGACTGTAGAGGTCCTGACATCTCCCTCAATTCCCTCTGCGACTCTGTCCAAAGGCTTGTTTGTGCAGTACTGGTTAGTGTTTCACAGCTGCGCGCCAATGTTACTTTTTAAACCATTGGATTCAATTGCATTAAAAACATTACAATCCAGGTGACTGGGGTTTCCTCCCAAATGGCAACCTACACCCTCTATAGTGCACTACTTTAGGGCCATAGGGCTCTAAAGGGTTGAAAGAAAGAGAATGGGGTGTAATTTGGGACTCGGGCTGGGATGTAGAGCATGTCATGTGATGTTAGCATGGAAACAGGAGGGGGAGAATAGGGGTAGAAATAGCGGTATCAGGTGCAAAATGTTCTCCCCCCCCCCCCCCCCGTTCTCTCGTTTAGCAGACCAGGCGATGGAGGTGGAGGGATATATAATGAAGCCCAGTTTCACATTTGCACATGTACAGTATTTCTTACCTTTGTGTGTTCCGTATGCTACAGTTGCAGCCACCTACGCCTCCCATTTTAAAACCTCTCTTTCTACCCCTCTCTCTTTCTATCCCTCTCTCTTTCTACCCCTCTCTCTTTCTACCCCTCTCTCTTTCTATCCCTCTCTCGCAGTGCGGCAAAGGGGCGGAGAACTTCGACAAGTTCTTCACGCGCACCCAGCCCCAGCTCACGCCCCCCGACCAGCTGGTCATCGCCAACATCGACCAAGCCGACTTCTCAGGCTTCTCCTTCATCAACCCCCAGTTTGTGCACCCCTCCCTGGTCTCCCTGCACACCGTATGAGGGGGAGGGGGCCACGGACCCCCTTCCTACCTCTGCTCCCTATCTAGCACTAACCCTCCACCAACTGCAGCCTCTTCAAGCCAAACTCCCAATCACCAAAACTGGTCCAACTCCACAACAACACAGACCCTGATATCAACCGCCATTTTGAGTTCCTCTATCAATGTATTAATGATGTGTCCTCTAGGAATGGGACTTGGGGCTCTGAGTGAGAGGAGTTGGTGAGTGGAAGTGCTGTGTGTTAATGGTGAGGGGGAGGGTGAAGGTTTGAGGAAGGAGATGTATGTAGGGTTGATATACTTTCCCACCCACCTGTTGTGTTTGTTTTCGGATGGGCAATTGTTTGAAATGAATCATGATAGATATTGAAATGAATCATGAAAAATATTGAGATGACTGACCTGTTGTTTTGAATGTGTGGGGACAAAACCCATGAAACTATGCCAGTTTTTTTTTCTGATTCTAGAGCGAAGGGTTAACTTCTTGTTAAACCCTGTACTGGCTATACTAGTCTCCATTGAAACCCAAGGCAACTACAAACATAATCTCTTGTTTTGAGCTATTGGGTCAGAGCCAAATATGAGGTCAGTACAGGGAGACTATGTTTACAGTTTTACCTTATGTTGATTTCAGTATTTGTCATTACAGGTGCCCCTATGTTTCAATATACATCAAATAATACACACCCAGTACGAATATCATGACACACTAACAATAACACACACATACAGATGTAGGATCTTAATTTGATCACCCCATTGCAGGAAAAATTCCTGCATTGCAAATTAAAATGTGTAATGTGTTTGAGGTTTAAAAAGGCTTCTGAAGTTTAATTTCCACTTAGACATTTCAGACTTGATTTTTTTTCCCTTACGAAAAATGTATCAACCCCTAAAAAATAAAAAATAAAAAAGGCTATCAATTATAATCCACATAATAACTCACATTTCCTGTAGCCGCACGGATTATTTTCCTGCTGTAGCAAACTGGCTCAAATTAAGACCATACATCTCTACACACACATTACATTAACACAGGGATATCTTGAACCTTGAACTCCAGGTTGTATGGTTATCTTGTCATTAGGTTTACAACTGTGAGTGGACATTGAGACAGAACGCAGTAGAAGTTGTGGTTGGAGGAAGTAGGCAGTGCAACAGTCCCATCTTCTTTCAACACCTACACAAGAATCACAGGTTAAGAGGTATAAAGGTGGTCGTTCCAAAAGCAAATGGTGATCAGGTAGCACTACTTTGTGACAGCCTTTTTTTACTATCCTCCTGTCCCGACTTTGTCACTCTGCCCACTTATCAAAAAGGCCCTCAATGGCCATGATTCTCTTTAACCTGAAGAAGTCCTTCAATGTTAAGTTCCCAAGGGAAATTTATTGAGGATTTAGGAAGTAAATTACCTAAAACTCTTTTTTTTTTTTTGAGCGAGAGAGAGAGAGCGAGAGGTAGCGACTAAATTTAAATTGATGTCGAGTTATTGTTTGCTTACTCAATGAACCGTGCAATATTATATTGCATGCTTATACCCTTATACATGGCTATAACGCCATTCTAACCATGTCGACTAGAGTATCACGTTATTAAAACGATTAGTTCCCTTTTCTGCTTTTATGTGATGTCATGCACCCCCCTCCCCCCAATTAGTTCTAATTAATATTTTAGTGTAACACATACCAGTGTATTAACTCTTTTGTAAATATTAATGAGCTATTTAAAAAACAAAAAGTATAGTATCTCGCAGATTTTATACCAACAACTGAATGTGATTTTATTATGTTAGATAGGTTAACATATTTCTATGTAAAAAAATAAAGCACCCCAAAATATTATCTTTGTAACAATTAGGTGACAAAGTCTTTTAATCGAGTCGGTCGGGATTAGCAAACCGAGAGAAACATCTGGACGACTTTTGCCGCAATTATCAAACGTTTTCCGTTTGCTCTCGTCTCCATCGCACATATCCGATGTCCTTGAATGCGATCGCTGACTGAGTTGACTGAATGTATGCCTGGCTCTTGTATCTGCATGTTGTTGGTGAGGATTTAACAATAAGTTGAACAAAATGATATAAATGCTGCATGATACTCAGTACCAGTAACCAGGCCCGTGGTTGGATAGCAAGGAGTCTCTGCCCAAACACCAGATCCAAGATCAGCTGAACCTACCCTAATCCTAGCCATTCACAATTAGGAGGCTATGGTCAAATCTGACTACAGATATGTGTTTAGGGGAACTCCTAAACACGTCTCTGTACTAGACCAGATGGGACAACTTGCTCTCTAGTGTCTCAATGAAGGGATTTTGTTTCTTCTTATCGTTAGTATTGTTTGTTCGTATAAAAAAAAAATACAATTTACATTATTTGTATTGTCGTCGTTTTTTTGTTTGGTTATAGATTCTGCTCAAGTGATACAGGAATGTTTTGCGGAATTATCATCATAGCAATTCATATCTTAACATCCAAATGTTGCTAGATTTATACAATTCCCTCGACTTTTGCTCCTATAAACCTTTTCCTAACCTCGTAACTGTGCCAAACATGAAACAGCCAGAACCCGACAATAGCAGCGTTGCACTAGCTCTAGTCATACCAATGACCGTCAATACCGAAATCTTATCAATACCGATGTGTTGTCAATACACATGTTTTTTTCAATGCCGATGACTCGTCAATACAGATGTCTCTCCCTGGTAGACTCTTAGTGGTTAGTCCAAGAGAGCGTGCCAACACCACATTTCACAACGTCTTTCCGACCCATGTGCTTCTCGCTAAAAATATGTAGCTAAGGAATTGCTCATTCAAATAATGTCGAAATGGTTCTGATGCCAGACAATCCGGCAGTCGTTTCTTGTAGGTATTGTTTTTTTATGTCATGTTAGCAGCCTACACCTCTGTGGGAGTTTACCTTTATGCTTTATAGCCGGACAGCAGTATGACCCTTCGGCAATACCATGCCTGCTTACCCCTTACCTTAACTCCCTGTGCCTATCAATCAGTGTGTGTGTTTACATGTGCGTGTGAGAGAGGGAAGGAAGGAAACCATAAATGAGTGGCTGTTGAGTGAATAAATGAGTGAGTGTGTGGATGAGTGATTAATTGATTGGTGAACAACCCCGTTCCTCATCCTATTGGCCTGTTAACCCCCCCCCCCCCCCCCCTGTCTGGGTAGCTCATCTCCTCTGTCCATCCTTCCATTCCTCCCCCCTTCCTCAGTGCCTGGACAATCGATCCATTCCCTTGCTGACAAAGCCCTCATCCCTTCTCCTTCAAGATCCAATCAGTTCATGGAAGCAGTTTCGTCCGAGAAACTCGCCTCTACAGGCTGACACCTACCTGCCCTTCTTGCCCCTTCCAATCCTCCCAAAACGTACTGGGGAAAGAATTGGCCAAATGTGTTCTTTTTCACCTTCGTTTACATCCTGCTATATATTTTCCTTTGCCTTAGCTCCTACGCGCTGTGTCCCAAATGGCACCCTATTCCCTATATATTGCACTACTTTTGTCCATAGGCCCTGGTCAAAAGTAGGGTACTATATAGGGAATAGGATGCCATCTGAGAAACAGCCAACCTCTTCCCCCATTCTCGGTTGATTCATGTCCAAACCAAGCGCTTCTTCTGTCCCTGTACATAATGATTTAGATATCTACATAGACTTGTAAAAGAAAGAATATATTGTATTTTGCAAATGGTTTATGTTCATTCTCCCCAAAAACCCTTTGAAAGCGAGTCTGAGCTACTTACCTTGTAATCAATAGTGTAATTTGTACCTACTGTATGATAATGCAAATAAAAAATTCAAAAATGGCTATTCGGAAGCTGTCTTTTTTACTTAAACATGAAGTCAACTCATCAAAATGCACCATTATAAAAAGCCATTCCTGGCAATGACCTGACTCTATTTAAAGGTATTGTGTAACACTTTGCGGTCCATAATAAACCATTTATAAGGCATTTACAAAAAGTTTGCTCGCCATTTACTAATCATTACTCCCACATTGAAATTACACTGGTCACTCCAAACATTTTGAAAGCATTTCTAAAGAACAAATGGCGCTCACTTTACATTGCAAAAACAGTACTAATGATTCATATGGTGAACACACCATTTATAAATGCCTTATAAATAGTTTATTACAGACTCTTAAAATAAGGTGACATTGCTGTCAACTCACATTCATCAAGTGTTCTGATTGCACTCAAAATGGGACTGGTTTTTCTAGTCTGATTTTAAGAGATGCCTCTCCTGCAGAGCCCCAATATCGCTGTCACAGTTTCCTCTCTACTGCTGACATGGACAGGAAGTTTGCAGTTGATATAAGCCATTGGGAAATCAGATTTGAGCAAATAAAGTATGAAGAAGGCACAGAAAATGGGGGTTTCAGATGTGAGGAGGAGAAGTCCGACGACCTTACCTGGTTCTATGGTTGTCAACGCATCTCTACTAACAGCAAGAGGACCGACCACAACCAGGAAACAACTCCCACTGACAGCAAGAGGACCGACCACAACCAGGAAACAACTCCCACTGACAGCAAGAGGACCGACCACAACCAGGAAACAACTTCCACTGACAGCAAGAGGACCGACCACAACCAGGAAACAACTTCCACTGACAGCAAGAGGACCGACCACAACCAGGAAACAACTTCCACTGACAGCAAGAGGACCGACCACAACCAGGAAACAACTTCCACTGACAGCAAGAGGACCGACCACAACCAGGAAACAACTTCCACTGACAACAAGAGGACCGACCACAACCAGGAAACAACTTCCACTGACAGCAAGAGGACCGACCACAACCAGGAAACAACTCCCACTGACAGCAAGAGGACCGACCACAACCAGGAAACAACTTCCACTGACAGCAAGAGGACCGACCACAACCAGGAAACAACTTCCACTGACAGCAAGAGGACCGACCACAACCAGGAAACAACTTCCACTGACAGCAAGAGGACCGACCACAACCAGGAAACAACTTCCACTGACAGCAAGAGGACCGACCACAACCAGGAAACAACTTCCACTGACAGCAAGAGGACCGACCACAACCAGGAAACAACTTCCACTGACAGCAAGAGGACCGACCACAACCAGGAAACAACTCCCACTGACAGCAAGAGGACCGACCACAACCAGGAAACAACTTCCACTGACAGCAAGAGGACCGACCACAACCAGGAAACAACTTCCACTGACGGCAAGAGGACCGACCACAACCAGGAAACAACTTCCACTGACAGTTGCTCCAGTTTTAAATGTTATATGGACACAAAGTCACAATGGCATTTCTCATACATGTCTGGTGAAAATGAAGCCTCCTGATTTTATGATCCCTTACGGGAATTAACACATGCGATGAAGATGTACGGCAGAGGTTTTACAGTACGTCCACAATCTCCTGAAGCTTCCGTAACAGACGTCCAAGTGTCTCTTGCCATTTGGAAAAGCGTGATGAACCGTAACCAAGGTTCAGTAAGCCTGACTTACCATCACATGTGAGGACCAGGGGTGAGTGCATACGGACATTAAAGTTTAACACGCGAAGCGAGGTGCTGAATTTTTCATTGTGGACGCTGCGGCACAATCAAAGTATTTTTGTCAGTCGCTGGCTTTCTCATTTACAAGCTCGCTGGCACAGGAAGGCCCCTGCACCTTTGGCAACCAGGTCAGAGAAACATAATACAAAAACTATACTAAGCTGTGGTAGGTAGGTATGTAATGACATTGCTCACTGTACTGTTTGTGTACTTAATACTTATAATTTCATATCTGTGTTTGTGTGAATGCATTTGTGGAAGAGATTGCGATAAGCATATTCTTGTACTGTGTACGCTACACTATATCATGTGCATCATGACAAATCAACTTTGATGTGGCACGGACAGACGTGAGTACTGTACACCAAACCTTATGCAGATGTGTTAGTAGGTTGATCATCAGCTCCATTGCCGGGTAGACTGAAGGACATGCTGGTGTTGATGGAGGACTATGGTGTAATGGTCAGATCTGTTAGAACTTATCAGAAACTGCAGCGTTGAGGCGGATCTACAGAGCGGATATCTACGGAACGTCTTACCAACCAACCAGGCTCCACGGTGCCTGAGGGGCCAATCAATGAGGTGGAAGGAGCTACATGCATTTCATGTCATTTCAATTCGGTCAATTCAAGGGATGAAATTCAAATATTGTGAACAAGCCGATATACAGTGCATTCGGAAAGTATTCAGACCCCTTGTCCTTTTCCAAATTCTGTTACATTACAGACTTATTCTAAAATGGATTCCTCACCAATCTACACACAATAGCCCATAATGACGAAGCAAAAACTGTTTTTTCTAAATGTTTGCAAATGTACCCCCCCCCCCAAAAAAAACAAACTGATATCACGTTTACATGTGTTCAAACCCTTTACTCTCCACAGCATGATGCTGCCACCGCCATGCTTCACCAAAGGGATGGTGCCAGGTTTCCCCCAGACGTGACGCTTGGCATTCAGGCCAAATAGTTAAATCCTGGTATCATCAGACCAGATAATCTTGAGTCCTTTAAGTGCCTTTTGGCAAACTCCAAGCGGGCTGTCATGTGCCTTTTACTGAAGAGTGGCTTTCTTCTGGCCACTCTTACATAAAGGCATGATTGATGGTCCCTCTGACAGAGATGGTTGTCCTTCTGGGAGGTTCTACCATCTCCACAGAGGAACTCTGGAGCTCTGTCAGAGTGAACATCGGGTTCTTGGTCACCTCCCTGACCAAGGCCCTTCTCCCCCAATTGCTCAGTTTGGACGGTGGTTCCAAGCGTCGTCCATTTAAGAATGATGGAGGCCACTGTGTTCTTGGGGACCTTCAATGCTGCAGTTTTTTTTGGTACCCTTCCCCAGATCTGTGCCTCCACACAATCCTGTCTCGGAGCTCTATGGATAATTCCTTTGACCTCATGGCTTGGTTTTTGCTCTGACATACACTGTCAACTGTGGGACCTTATATAGACAGGTGTGGGCTTTTCCAAATCATGTCAAAATCATTTACCACCGGTGGACTCCAATCAACTTGTAGAAACATCTCAAGGATGATCAAAGGAAACAGGATGCACCTGAGCTCAATTTCAAATCTCATAGCAAAGGGTCTGAATACTCATGCAAACATTTCTCAAAACCTGTTTTTGCTTTGTCATTATGGGGTATTGTGTGTAGATTGAGGGGGGATATTTAATCAATTTTAGAATAATGCTGTAACATGAAATGTGGAAAAGGGGAAGGGGTCTGAATACTTTCTAAATGCACTGCACTATACAACACAAGGCTTTACAATGACTTCACCTGAATGAGCAAAAAAAGCCCACTGATAGTCCCATGGAAACATACAGATCTCATTCTCTCTCTCCCTCAAGAGGCCAAAGGCTGTTACACAGAAATGGTACAAACATACATCAAGCTCTTCGATGTTTATACGTTTCGAAATAAAAAGCAACACAAACAAATGACATCTTAGCACTCTGTCGTGGGCGCGTGGGTGGGGTGGGGTGGTGTGGGGTGGGGTGGGGTGGGGTGGGTGGTGTGGGGGTGGGGTGGGGTGGTGTGGGGTGGGGTGGTGTGGGGTGGGGTGGGGTGGGGTGGTGGGCAGGAGAGGAGCTGCCATTAGATCTGTTGAATCTCTCCCCCTTAACAGCAATTAACCCTCTTCAATAAGAGAGCATTTGCTGTCAGCCTGGTATAATTGAATTACTATAAGGCTGGTGATGAAGAGCCATGGGATCCCTCGCTGCCGTATTAAGCCGCCATGGGCCCCGTCCCAAATGGCACACCTATTCAGTACACTACTTTTTGACCAGGGCTCGTAGGGCTCTCGTCAAAAGTAGTCCGCTATGTAGGGAAAAGAGTACCATTTGGAACGCAGACCATATCATTGTGTCAACGGCTTCCCTGAATCTGAATCTAATGAACTGTCTGCTCTGCTCTACCAGTAACCATTAGGGATGTCTGCTCAACGTCTGAGCTGCTATAGCCTGCAGCTCTTAAAGTCTGTTCATTGCTCTAGTGGGAGTATTGGAAGCTCTGTGAAATCAATGGGTACTGTATGTTCAGGGAACTTGTTAAAAGGTCTCTCTCAAATCCAAATTCATTTATTGGCATGAGAAACAAACCATCAATGTATTCAATATACTTCATATTGTAATAAAATAGAATAGTAAAAACGAAATAATATAAATAAAACTAGACTGATAACAGTGGATAGTAATAGAAAGTATAATCAATAATTGGTTAAACATGAAAAATAACAAGCAACTATTATTACTAAAATGAATGCTGCCACTGTTATTTACACTAATACCACAACTATCCCTACTATTACCAATCTCTCTCTCTCTGTCTCACTCACACACACAACCCCTGTTTCATTTTACCAGAGTGTAGTGACAGCCACTCCTCTTCCCCAGAGTGTGTAATCTCATTTAGTGAGCCACTGGTTTGAGAACCAGGCCCAAAACCCTTCTAATTCTCTATTTATCCAATTATGAACACAACAACCTTGACCTTCTCTCTCCTTCACACATGCAGTGTGCATCCCAAACAACACCCTATTCCCTATATAGTCCACTACTTTTGACCAGGGCCCTAGTGCACTGTACAGGGAATTGGGTGATGCTGGGTGCTTCATATTTAATGTCCAGCTACGATGGGGATGAATCATAGTGGTTCCGTAATGTCCATAATGGGGGTAAAGGGAGCAGTGGGTTTTGAGAGATGGCTGTTGCTGAGTTATAGAATTAGAATTCCATTCAAGTCTATTTATATGGTTGTTGCTAACTCGGCAATTTGTTACTTCAAAAACGTTAATAGAGGTCCTCATAATCCATTAGGACACATTTTTTATCAGCGACATTTTATAGCAGCCTCTGGGGCAAATTCTGTCGCTGTCCATGGCGCTGGAAATGTTGCCAAAGCTACGCTTTTGACGGGGAAACCTCGAAAGAACATGGATAGACCGGCGGGAATAACAGGTCGCAGCTTCACCGATGCCAGAACAAACACACATAGAGGCCTAACAGATTGTGCCAGGAAAAGTAGTTCTCCCTTGGGTGGAGAGGGAAATGCACGGGGGCGATATAATAGCTGAGATGTAATCAGGGATGTAGATGTGGACAATCAACGTTTTCCAGACAGCTTTTAATTATGCATACTGCACTGATAGGCCATATGCTCGTAAATAATTGGATAAATGGCCATATGTCTCTTTTTGGGGGGGGGGTGTCAGTGCTAAATTTAGTTGGATTGCTTTGTACATTTTATGCACACATAAATACCCTATCAGAATCAGCCAAAATGTTCAATAATGATAAATAATTAAAACTTTGGGGGTCGTTGGCTACCCGCCCAAAAACAAAAATATATATATATATAGAGAGAGAGAGAAATTCAATGGGTTATGACGCTGAAGTCAGCCACAGGCATGTGTGTCTTGAATGTCACATGATGGAAGCTTCGTGGTGGGTTTGGTACTTTGATTGAACAGCTGTGTCGCATTCAACTCATACGTAGAATGTATGCACACATGACTGTAAGTCGCTTTGGATAAAAGCGTCTGCTAAAATGGCATATATATATATATATATAACTCACTCGAATCCCGAATGACGTTAAGGAAGAGAAGTCTATGAATGTCAATCTCGGGACCGTTGGTTTATCCAAAGGAGAGACATTATTTGTGGGCTGCATTTCGCAAAAGCGAACTCTTGTTTTTTTTTTGTTTAATCAGTGAAGCTTCATAGGCTATCCATATCCCCAACGGCTGCTGCTGCCCAACTGCTGGCGCCAGGCTGAAGTGGAATGCGCACTAGTATTGTCCTGCCGCACATCCACTGCGCACTGCATCTCCGCGAGTCAACAGTAGACAAGTGGAGAGCAACGCGGGAGAAACAATATTGTAAGGAAACGAGCGCTTTCCTCGACGAGACTTCTTTGTGAAGGTAAACAATGTTTATTTGAATTATTTCCTCGACTTTGAAGTGCCTCAGTAGGCAATCCGAAATGTGTTCAAACAGTGCTCTCTAGTTTGTTCGTCTCCACGTGATAGACTATATTGTTTTCTTCACTCACTGCTCTGTAAAAAAATAACTCACTTTTAGAAGTTTAAGCTTATTCCTGTGACGTAGGCTCTAGAAGAGAAAAAAAACATTTAACTCTAAATGTCTAATGACACTACACACTGTATTGTCATTTGTATAAATATTCAAATCCATTTAGTCAGTTATTGAGTTTAATCGAAAGGAGATGGCTGTATTATGTGGAGGGAAAAACTTATTTTACCATGTCGATGTGAATACGAACAGGTAGTTTTTACGACAGTGTGGACACGATATTTTCAGCATGAATTAATATGTGGAAGCATTGGTTTGCTTTTTAAAAGATATATGTCTGGAATTGACGTTGTTGGCGGGCTACTATAGATATAATTGCAAGCCCTTGCTTTTAAAAGCGAAGCGATATTGAACGCATCCCACTTGGTCATTTAATTTAGGTTTAGTGCATTACTGAAGAGCGAGACCAGGCAGACGTTGGTGGAAAGTGGAGTCGATATCGATTTTGTTTGGTGGTTTGAGTTATCTGTGATGCTGTAATACGTTTGATAGTGACATATGCTATCACTATGATCAAACCTGAAACAATCGAAAACTTTCTCAATTTACCTTACTGAATTGTACTAGGATACATGCACGTTTTTCCAGTTCAGGACCAAGGACAGCGATTCGAGGTATTCATGGACCAAAACAGTACAGAGACCACTTCATCTTACGATAAATGTGGCCCTTGGACATTGTAATGGTTTAGATACTCCTTTGTGTGTCCGTTTACGATTCAGCCTTTGCGCCTTTAGATTAAATTATTAAGTCGTCCATTATAAATGTGTAAAGTCTATTTTGTATCATGATCAAATGTGAAATGCAATGCAAATATCCCAAGCACTCTGCACTAGAAAAGGTTGTAGACAAACTTGGCTGAAAGCCAGTCATTGTGTCCCGGACCAATATTTGTAATAGCTGGGTCATGAGAAGGACTGAACGGCCAATTTTCCACAGCTCAACAGACTATATAACAAAGCCCAGAAGTAATAGTTGGCGGAAACTTTTAACCAAAGCGTTTTCTATAGGCCTACAGTATATGTGACGCATGCAGCCATCAAACCCTGCCTACCTTCCTCCTGCCAACCTGCTAAAGTAGCTGTTGAGTTCTCAGCTCCCCTTGTCTGACAATCTTCTCAAGTTCAGCACCTCATAGCTAATAAATATTTAATAATACAATCCGGTATTTTTTTTTTGGGGGGGGGGGGGCTGGTAATGACTAAGAAATGTTTCATCTTAACTGTGGAGGAACTTAAATGAGTGTGCTGGGTGGATAGCACTTTAGAATAGAATTTACATTACGAGTAATATGTTAGTCCCTATAGGCACATGCAACTGAATTGAGTGCTCATGCTAAATGAAATGTGCAGATGTTCTACTAATGCATGCCTATAGACTAATTAGTCATTGTGTATCTGTCATGTTACTCACATTGGGCCTAATCATATTTACAATCTAAGAATTTGTCAGCAGGCGATATTAAATATTTCCTCTTCTAAAGAGTCACCGTGGAATAGAGTCACCGTGGAATAGAGTCACCGTGGAATAGAGTCACCGTGGAATAGAGTCACCGTGGAATAGAGTCACCGTGGAATAGAGTATAGAGTCACTGTGGAATAGAGTATAGAGTCACTGTGGAATAGAGTATAGAGTCACCTATGACTAATGAGTTGCAGGCAGCCTCGGCCCTCTGAGTACTTTGTAAACACATGACTATAATGGTCTCAGTCGTGTAGAGTTACCTAGGTTAGGGAGGTTAGACAGGGTTCACATTAACCCAACACTTTCCAGAGCACATAGGGGTGAGTTGGACAGCACATGGTAACGGTATGTGTGCTTTATTGGCATGGGCATGCGGTCATGGAACAGTCCCAATCGGAAGTGTCCACCGAACGTCCGATAGGTTAGATTGGGCTGCGTGTCGTTCATGTAGATAATCAACAAAAACAAGGATCAGACTGAGATATTGGGTGATTTTTGTCTTGTGCTTTTAATTGCAGTTGGTTATTATTTACAATCCTGTAACACTTGTGATGCCGGACTTTCCCTTCGCATCCCCAGGTCATTCCATGATAGTTGTCATAATCAAAGACTAACTAACTGTATCGTTTTGGATGCAACTGAATTACAATAAAAACCGACTTTTAAAATTGCCGTTGAAAAGTCATAATGAAGTAAGAGAGAAATGAGTTGTTATCTGTCAAGCCTATACATGCCTGTAGTCTGTAGCCTTGGAGACTGGCAGTCATGAACACGGACCAATGTCCTGGCTGCTACCACAGGCTAGTTCACAGCCGATGTACACTGACACTGCGTCAGCATCTGCTTGACAGGGAGCTAATACCACTCTCTCTCTCTTTCTGGTGGAGGTCCCATATCACAGAGCCTGCCTCTTCTTGTACAGTCAGTCCTCCTGTCTGTCCGCTTTACACTATTACACTGTCTCAGCCAGCCTGCCTATGCCCCTGTCTGTCTGTTTGTCTGTCTGTCTCTCCCCTATGGCACTGTCATAACAACACACTGACTTCGTGACTCTTACATGTAAGCACGGTTTCTTCCGACTGGCCCATGAGCCTATTCGGTATTCCTTAATGTGGGAACCTTAGTATTGTGCCGCACACAAAAGCGACATGGCCAAGCTAAGTACTTAAAGAGAGAGCAGTACTTGGTCTCGTGACAAAGCCGGAGAATGTGCCATTTCTCTGGGTGACTGGCTGTGTTGTGCCCTTTGCCTCTCAAACGCAATGCACTGCCATGATGTTTGCCTCTACGTTTATGAGGAACTGTGGGAGAGTTCCTCGTAGCATACAGCTGAGGTATAAAGAGACTCACTTATGTGTCTTCATTTTTAAGTGAAAATACATTTGATCAGATCCAATTATAGATTTCTGACATAATCAACAGTGGAGTGTCATCTGAAAGAATTTGATTTGAGAAAATGATGACCACAGTTCCTCTTATTTTATTTTGGGATTTGGAGTTGATTGACAGGCTGTTGACAATCTGGCCATGTTTGAAGAGGCGGTAACACTTTCTTTGGATAGTCCATCTATAGATGCTCTACAGATTGTCAGTAGCATTTCAACTAACTATCTACTATCTCTAACCCGAACCTTAACCCTAACCCTTAATCTAAACTTAAACCCCACCCTTACTGTAACCTTAGAAAGCAGTTGCTTATCAACAGATAGTATGACCATCTGTAGAGCATTTACAGATGGAAAATCGGGACCATACGAATGAAGTGTGACCGAAGAGGCGAGCAGAGCCAAGAAACACTGGCTGAGATCTGTCAGGGAGATGCCTTTGGAGCAACATAAAAGGCTTGGAGTGAGGCAAGCACTGCTCAAGCATATTAACATGTTCTGACATTAACTGTCCCCAGGCACTCAGTCAGAGTCAGTCCGTTGTTGCCTCTGAACCCTAAAGACTCCAGGCTGGTAAGATGCCCTCTGCAGAGTCTCCAGAGGTTTAACTGTTGGGTTGAGTTTGTGTTAAAAAATGAAGCCCTCTTTCTCTTTTTCTTTTTTTTGGAAATTGAAATATTTAGATGGAGGGCCGGTGGAATGTTGTTTTGGGAGCACAGAGGTGAAATAACATGACCTTTATGACCTGGGGAAGAGTACCGGGAGTCTGAGTGTTTCGTTGGTCAAGAAGACTGACATATGAGTATGGCTGAGTTAGCACAGCCCTGTAGTGCCTATGCTACTGTATGCTATTGCTATATACAGGGGCTATGGAGGGTGATGATTGTGGCTAGCTAGCTGCTAGATTCCACCATGGCCCCTTGTCGTGTCCCCCATGTCGAGCCACTGACCCCAGGGCCCTATAGTCCTCTGATGCTGTCCACCCCACTGACCGCCCGCTCGCATCAGTGGAACACACAGGCCACGTTACTCTGGAGACGGTGCGTAGCGACATCTGGCCGTCATGGAAACTGGGTCAGTGGCTTTCCCGAAAGGAGTGCACAGACGAGTCCTTGACAGAGAAATAATGTTTTTTTTTAAACACACAAAAAAAACCATTTTAGTTAACATGCATTTCTGTTCTGCTATTGACAAATGTTTGAGTAACTCCAGCGGTTACCGGATTATAACCAGGTCCTAGCGTGACCATCCCGTTCTGTGGTAGGGACCAAGTGGGTTGGGTAATAATAGAAGCCCAACTCTCTGTTTCATACTGTTGAATTTGCATGAGCTACTATGTTCAGAATGCTTGGTATTAAAATGAGCAGGTGTAGCCTATTAGCAACATCTATTAGCAACATCTATTAGCAACATCTATTAGCAACATCTATTAGCAACATCTATTAGCAACATCTATTAGCAACATCTATTAGCAACATCTATTAGCAACATCTATTAGCAACATCTATTAGCAACATCTATTAGCAACATCTATTAGCAACATCTATTAGCAACATCTATTAGCAACATCTATTAGCAACATCTATTAGCAACATCTATTAGCAACATCTATTAGCAACATCCACAAACAAGAGTGTCGATGACGTCTAAATCGATCATGACAAGGACGGTGCCTCCAAGCAACCAATGGATAACACCTTAAACATACCCAAAGACTAAACATATACATTCCATATGCGACGACCCTGACCCCTGACCACTGACCACTGACCACTGACCACCATGAACCCCCTTTTTCCATGAGGCTGTGAGAGTTCTGGGAACAGAGTTCTGTTTCATTGAAGGTTGTCCCCCCCCCCCCCCCCCCCCCGCATCATCGACTTTCTGGCGGTTGTGTTGAAAAACGGTAGTTGGTTTTTGGGTTGAATGGAGGCTGATGAGGCTGGGTGCATGCTAATTGAATGGACAGAGCGAGTACTGACTGACCTAGTTCAGTGGTGATGCAGTGGGTTCCATTCCTCTGGAGACGGTTAGATACATGTGCACATCTGCCTAAAAGGCGCTGCGTGGTCAATCTGACATCTGCTGTTGCCGTACAGCATTTACTGCCATGCGGCCTCCGCAGAAGTCAGAGCAAATCTACTTTTTGCCTTTCGCCGTCAGCCAATCATGTCAATGTGGAGCTTTACGGGGCCGTCTGCATTGTTACAAAGTTTGAGAGGTGCACGGCGAGGCAGTGCGGCGCTTGATTTGGCCTCTGCATTCCTCCGGGGGCTACGCAATTGCGTCACACCCTCCATACGAAGCCTCCGACCACATTTTCGGATCAAGCATAAATTGGCTTTAAGTCGCTGTTAAAATGAACTCCGCCCTCGAGTGGTGGGAAACACACCACAGAACAGACCACAGAACAGACCTGGGTCATGTTCATAAAGCACCAACCGGAGAAAAATGAAACGGAACTGGGACTTGTCTAATAAGAAACCATCCTTTTAGTTTTCTATCGCTTGCCTTTATGAACAGAACCCAGAGTAGGTGCATGGTCAAAATGGCTTCAGGTGCTATCAAATAAGACTGTTAGGTTTCTATAGTAATAGAAAATGCTAGACACTAAACAGGAAGTACGGTTCACTAGATTGTCGCTGTTGGGTGTTCATCCAAGTATTGGATTCCAGTCACAGAATGGATGTGTCCACCTTCTTCAAAGGTAGTTTGTAAAAATGCAAAGGGGGACTATGGGGCTTTTTGGATCTCCCTGCTTAGGCCCTGGAAGCTTTGAACATCTAATGAGACACGTTGGTCAATAGACAGTTTTTCTCGGCTCAATCTCCGTTCATAATCCCATACGGGCTGAAACAATGTGTGGACTGAATTAGTATTCATAGTAGATTGAATGGGGCCTCTTGATCTCTTTGTGTGTGTGTGTGAATGGACATGATGGAGAATTTCAATGGTTATTGGCTGTGGGTATCCTTTGATCTAATCCGAAAAGTGTGTGTGCAGATGCAAGCATGTGTGTGTTATGTGCATTTGTCGATTAAGTTTCTTGGAAACCAATGACTCACACATTAAACTGGCAAGTTGGACATCATCATAGCTTCCTGTACTCCGCACTGTACCATTGGCATTAAGCCTTTGCCAAGACTGTGCTTCAAGTGGCGAGGATTGGACACAATGACACTCCAACTATTATATATTTGAAATTATAAACTGGGTGGTTCGAGCCCTGAATGCTGATTGGCTGAAAGCTGTGGTATATAAGATTGTATACCATGGGTATGACAAAACATGTCTTTTGACTGCTCTAATTACGTTGCGTCGTGCCTAAGAACAGCCCTTTATAAGTGGATCCATACAAATCTAGGAAACAGATGATTCCAAAATCAAAAAACCACTAACTACTGATGTTATGCATTTAATCTTGCTATCCTTTGGGTAGGAGAAACAGGCTGCCTTAGGCAGAGAGCAGAGCAAATGGCTCCTCAAAAGGTTGCTACCACTAGGATAATGACATCTGAGGGAATTGGAAATAAGTTGTCAAAGAGATGATTAATATTTCATATTTTAGTTTTTTTTCTTTTTTTTCTCATTTCCATGTTGAGGTAGAGGATATTGTTCTGCCCTTAACAGCAACAATTTCACCATGACACTTAGACGTCAACTAGATAGATGTGGGAATGCAATTTCATAGTCTAACTTCCTGGTATTTTCACTGCAGAAAAGATAAGTCTGTCTGGGTATTTCTCAGTCTTTTACATGTATATGACCCAAAGGTCAACAACAACACCCTGCACTGGTTGCTTTCTCCTGGTATAAGAGTTCATGAATATAACAACATAGAATATCTTTGCTAATAACTTCCCGTGGAAGTAGCTGTTTTGGACACTTTTCATGGAACAAGTTAACAGTCATTAATGTACACAGACAAATCTGTTAAAAAATAAAAATAAAAGTCTCCAAATCCAGTTGAAATAGAGAATCGCACACTTTTTTTTACCCTATTTCCCGAACCACTTTAATATGGACAGACTATTTCTGACTGATCGCACAAGGACTAATGACGTCTGTTCGTCTGTTCGGTCATTATGTTTTGTATCATTTAGTATTCTGTCATTTGGTGCTCTGTCAGTATTGTGATTTAGTATTCTGTCATTTGGTGCTCTGTCAGTATTATCATTCAGTGTTCTGTCATTTAGGCGTAGCTTTTTGTCGTCTATCATTTCAAATTCTGTTATTTAGAAAACTGTAAATGTGTCCACACCAGGAAGTAGGCCTTCTATACATTGAAGCTCAAACTGCCTTGATATCGATCTCTATTTCTAGAGGTTTGGTAATGATGCCTTGTGGGTGTAACGCGGAATGAGCGCAATGGGATGCTAGCATTGAATGTTAACCGCCCTATGATGAAACACAGTAGCCTGTCAATGAATGGCCTTGTGCATCACATGCAAACTAGCGCTTCACATGCTAGCGAAGCCACTGGTGTTGAAAGGCTGGTATTAATGTCTAAGTGGACGTGTGGGTCGACGCTTTACTGAATGGGGACTGATTGGCTACCTGATAATGCCCCTCATTGCTTACACATGCTGGACCTTTGTGCTAAAAAAAGTACAATTTGATTGACTGGTGAGTCGATGGTTGTGTCCCTATCACCTCATCTCCTTTCCTTCCTGATAGCTGACCAATGGAAATGTTCCACCTCTGAGTGAGCTACATGGCCCAAATTTACTTTTGGTTTGAAGAGGAGGCCTATGGACCTTTTGCTGTCATCCACTTCTAATTAAATGTAATTGATTGTCTAATTGTCCAAATGATAAAGTGGTTCATTAGTAATGATGGAATAGGCCAGTGTCATTACACGCATAGCTGTACCATAGTGAGTCAACCGTAGTGGGAGAGATGACATGTTGCATCCACTGTCACCGAGGTCAGATGAGATATTTACATTACCAAGTCCTTACCGCTGTTGCAACAATGACTCTGACTCGCTCCTTTGACACGATGAACATGCGAAAGCCCTTTAAATGAGATACATTAGTCTCATCTTATACATTCGTACCCACATGTTATCGACATCGTGATACGAGGGCTCGCGAGGCCATGTTATCGACATCGTGATACGAGGGCTCGCGAGGCCATGTTATCGATATCGTGATACGAGGGCTCGCGAGGCCATGTTATCGACATCGTGATACGAGGGGTGGTGAAGCCACACGAAGCCACCCAAGTCGATGCAAAGAGAGAAAAAACAAAGCCTGATTAGATTGCTATTTCTCACACACACACTCCCACTCGAAAACAGCCAGTGACAGTAAACAGACAACTCATTATGTGAAATGACTGCCTTTTCAACACATATTCCCATGCATGCCAGGAAACCAGGCTTCTGGCTAGCGTGGGCTACGGCTACTGCAACCAAGTGATCAGTGTTGCTTATGACTGATGGAGCATCAACATCAATAAGCTGTTGCATATGTCACACCACCATAGTGTAAGACTGCTGGACTTCTGCTTGACCGGATCGTGTTGTGTTAATCCGATCGGTCTTGACCGGATCGTGTTGTGTTAATCCGATCGGTCTTGACCGGATCGTGTTGTGTTAATCCGATCCCGGATCGTGCTGTGTTGATCGGTCTTGACCGGATCGTGCTGTGTTAATCCGATCCCGGATCGTGCAGTGTTAATCCGATCCCGGATCGTGCAGTGTTAATCCGATCCCGGATCGTGCAGTGTTAATCCGATCCCGGATCGTGCAGTGTTAATCCGATCCCGGATCGTGCTGTGTTAATCCGATCCCGGATCATGCTGCGTTAATCCGATCCAAAATCAGCCCAATGTTCATGAAGCACGATGGTTATTTGAATAATTATTTTTATTTGTGTTAATCCAATCGGTCTTGACCGGATCATGCTGTGTTAATCCGATCCCGGATCATGCTGTGTTAATCCGATCCCGGATCATGCTGTGTTAATCTGATCCTGGATCATGCTGTGTTAATCCGATCCCGGATCATGCTGTGTTAATCCGATCCCGGATCATGCTGTGTTAATCCGATCCCGGATCATGCTGTGTTAATCCGATCCCGGATCATGCTGTGTTAATCCGATCCCGGATCATGCTGTGTTAATCCGATCCAAAATCAGCCCAATGTTCATGAAGCACGATGGTTATTTGAATAATTATTTTTATTTCGAGAGATCAGGGCACGAGGCTATTTTCTAAAATACAGCAAAACAACTGACAAAGTAATACACTAATATAAAAGTTCACTGAACTATAATACACCGATTAGTTGTCAGGATGGAAAGGAGAGCAGGGAGGATTACTGGGACATTTGTGACACACTGAGACATGCCTCCCAGGTAATGCTCCTGGCTTAACCTACCTACAAGTTTGTCTGGCAATTGACAACTGGGATGCAGGCTTGACCATGGGGTCGTAGCCATTGCCTTACAATTGACCATTAGGACATAGACATGACCTTATCATTGACTACTGTGACACCGACCACTACCTTTTTCTATTAACTCTCCACTAACTCCATCCTCTGTCTCTCTGCAGTTTCTTTTTCTGCCGGCGGCGCCCCCTGCAGTTGTGGATGTGGTATGACCCTGTGTGGCAGGAAGGTGTTGACGGTGCTGAGCAGCGTGTTCGCTGTGTGTGCCCTGGGCCTGCTGGGCGTCGCTGTCAGTACTGACTACTGGCTCTATCTGGAGGAGGGCGTCATCCTGCCCCTCAACCAGAGTACCGAGTTACGCATGTCCCTGCACTCAGGCCTCTGGCGGGTCTGCTTCACAGCTGGTAAGTTTCTAGTTAGGGGTAGACGTTGCCCCTTAAGTACAGATCTAGGATCAGTTCAGCTTAGACATGCATATGTCCCTGCAGTCAGAGATGTGGAGAGTCTGATTCATATTTGGTGAGTAGATGTTTCCCCCCTGGCACAAGTGTAAGATCAAGGTCAATAAAATATATATATTCTTTGACTGTCCCCGTGGAGAACCCTTTTTGGTTCCAGGTAGAACCCTTTTGGAACACACAACCCAAAAGGATTTCCTTATTGGGACAGCCGAAAAACCCATTTGGAACCCTTTCTACAGAGGGTTCTACATGGAACCAAAAAGGATTCTACCTGGAACCAAAAAAAGGTTATTCTATGGGGACAGCCAAATAACCCTTTCAGGTTCTAGATAACACCTTTTTTCTAAGAGTTTAGTAGTACGGTGCCCCTGGAGCAAATTACTCAAGGACACATTGTCAGATTTTTACCAGCGAACTTTAAGTTACTGGCCCAACGCTCTAACTGCTAAGCTACCTGCCGCCCTGGACGTTGCCCCTCGGCACGAATCTAGGATCAAGGTAGACGCTGCCCCTTAGGCGTACCTACCAAGAGATTTCTCATCAGTTATAGTCACAGCTGTGTACATTCCCCCTCAAGCAGACACCAAGATGGCCATTAAGGAACTTCACTGCACTATATGCAAACCATATATCCTGAGGCTGCATTTATTGTAGCTGGGAATTTTACAAAGTAAATTAGAGAACAAGGCTACCTAAATTCTACCAGCATATTGATTGCGCTTCGCGAGGGGGAAATAACCTCGACCACTGCTACTCTAACTTCCGCAATGCATACAAAGCCCTCCCTTTGGCAAATCCGACCATGACACCATCTTGCTCCTACCGTCCTATAGGCAGAAACTCAAACAGGATGTACCAGTGACGAGAACCATTCAACGCTGATCCGACCAATCGGAAGCCACGCTTCAAGATTGTTTTGATCACGCAGACTGGAATATGTTCCGGTCAGCCTCAGAACAACATCGACCTATACGCTGACTCGGTGAGTGCATTTATAAAGAAGTGCATTGGAGATGTTGTACCCACTGTGACTATTAAAACCTACCCTAACCAGAAACCGTGGATGGATGGCGGCATTCGCGCAAAACAAGCAAAATGCCAGTACAGGGACAAGGTGGTGTCACAATTCAACGGCCCAGACACGAGACGTATGTGGCAGGGTCTACAGACAATCATGGACTACAAAGAGAACGTCACGGACACCGACGTCACGCTTCCAGACAAACTAAACACCTTCTTTGCCCGCTTTGAGGATAATAAAGTGCCACCGTCGCGGCCCGCTAACAAGGACTGCAACCCAAACCCCCCTCCCCCACTCTCTGTGGCTGACGTGAGGAAAACGTGTTAACCCTCGCAAGGCTCCTGGCCTAGACGGCATCCCTAGCCGCGTCGTCAGAGCATGCACAGACCAGCTTGCTGGTGTGTTTACAGACATATTCAATCGCTCCCTATCCCAGTCTGTTGTTCCCAAATGCTTCAAGATGGCAACATTGTTCCCGTACCCAAGAAGGCAGAGATAACTGAATTAAATGACTACCGCCCCGTAGCACTCACTTCTGTCATCATGTGCTTTGAGAGACTAGTCAAGGACCATATCACCTCCACCTTACCGGCCACCCTAGACCCACTTCAGTTTTCATACCGCCCCAACAGTTCCACAAATGATACAATTGCCATTACACTGCACACTTCCCTATCCCATCTGGACAAAAGGAATATATATGTAAGAATGCTGTTCATTGACTGCAGCTCAGCATTCAACACCATAGTACCCTCCAAGCTCATCATCAAGCTGGAGGCCCTGGGTCTCAACTCTGCCCTGTGCAATTGGGCCCTGGACTTTCTGACGGCCGCCCCCAGGTGGTGAAGGTAGGAAACAACATCTCCACTTCGCTGACCCTCAACACTGGGGGACAACAAGGGTGCGTGCTCAGCCCCGTCCTGTACTCCTTATTCACCCACGACTGCGTGGCCATGTCACCCAAAACCCTGACGAACTTCTACAGATGCACAATCGAGAGCATCCTGTCGGGCTGTGTCATAGCCTGGTATGGCAACTGCACTGCCCTCAACCGCAAGGCTCTCCAGAGGGTGGTGCAGTCTGTGCAACGCATCACCGGGGGTAAACTACCTGCCCCCCTACAGCACCCAATGTCACAGGGAGGCCAAAAAGATAATCTAGGACATCAACCACCTGAGCCACTGCCTGCTCACACCGCTGACATCCAGAAGGCGAGGTCAGTACAGGTGCATCAAAGCAGGGACCGAGAGACTGAAAAACAGCTTCTACCTCAAGGCCATCAGACTGTTATACAGCAATCACTAACTCAGAGAGGCTGCTGCCTACATTGAGGCCCAATCAATGGCCACTTTAATAAATGGATCACTAGTCACTTTATACTATGCCACTCTAAATAATGCCACTTTAATACTCATATCACATGTATATACTGTATTTTATACCATCTATTGCACCTTGCCTCTGCCGCTCGGCCATCGCTCATCCATATACTTACATGTACACATTCTCATTCACCCCTTTACACACGTATTAGGTAGTTGGGGAATTGTTAGATTACTTGTTAGATATTACTGCCCTGTCGGAACTAGAAGCACAAGCATTTCACTACACTCGGATTAGCATCTGCTGACCATGTGTATGTGACATAACATTTGATTTCATGATTTGATTTGATCATCATAACCCTTAACCATTCAGGGACACTGACCGGTGTTTACTTCAGTGTCTATGTCCAATGACTGGTGCCTTCTAGCTGGCCCCGGTGCCAGTCTGTTTCTGTTTTTGGTAAGTGATGACAGGAAGTTGGGCGAGGCGGCGAAACAGGCTGGCACTCCAGTCCTCATTCACTAGACCGCCACAGGACCCACTCTTGAGAGTCAAATGTTCATCCTCTCCTCTCTCCACTCCCTCCCGGCTGCATCCCAATAATCTGTCCTTGCGTTACCCTGTCTACCCATGTTGGGTTATTACCATTACTTGTCCTGTCAACTCACCCTGGCTGCTCTCTTGCTCTGGTACGCTGACGGGGAAGGGGGTGGGGTGGGGGAATCATGCTCTTCTACATTCCCTTTTTCCTTTGTCATTACCCCATGTGTCCCATTGCTGAACTGTCCGTCAGTGCTGGCCCATGCCGCTCGTCATTCCAGCATACAGCACCTGTCCTATTACCCCCCCCCCCTCACCGCCCCCGAGGCATGCTGGGAGCTTGAAGCAGGACGCACTAACTTTCAATCCCTTTTCTCTCTTAGCGACGGCAGCTTTCAAAGTGTTTCCGAGCAGTAAACCAGGTATTCACTTCCTCTCTGATGTACTGTACTCTCTCTCCCCAGGTAGCCTCTGGATACTGAGGCTGACACAATCAACTGTAGCCAGTGCATGAGAATCAAACTAGTGACCTAACATTTACTGTATTTAAAATGCATGCACTTGCTAAGTAATATTTGTGAGGACAATAAATAGGATTTGTTTCTATATTGCCATTATACCAGTGAAGGCTGGTGGAGGTATAAATGGGGAGGACTGGCTAATTTCTCCCTCCACCAGCATTATACTTTCCAGGAAGCATCACAGAGTGGCATGATGTTACAAAGCACACTCCTAGGTACTTCCACTTAACGTGTCTTTTTTTTTGCCCTCAGTGTCCATCCTTACCTCCCTTAAATCCTCAAGCAACACACTGTCAACATTACATGTTTCTGTGGTGATTAAATAGAGGATGTTTAGCTTTGGTCCAAACGACCAACTTCCATTGAGGTTTTAGCTGTGATTTAATGGCCTTGTTGCTAAACTGCCCCAACTAGCTATCCGTTTGACCCAGAAAATCTAGGCTTGTGTTGGGTTAGTTAGTGACAGACACACAGGGTCTATCTGGCTCAGTACTGTTACGATACATCATTACACCATAGAGAGTGAATGGGTTGTGTTCGGCCCAGTATTTCTGCTGCGTAGCGTCCATTGAGTGGGGGTATTAAATGCGGCTGTTGGTCCCAGTCTCTGTTTGATTTGTGCTTGTGCTGACTCTGGCCAATCCACTGTATAAAAGCTCGCTTCTCTCATGCCCATGAGACTATGAAGATGATGTTATGACTAGGGTGCTATAGTGGTGCTATACTAGGGTGCTATAGTAGTGCTATACTAGGGTGCTATAGTAGTGCTATACTAGGGTGCTATAGTAGTGCTATACTAGGGTGCTATAGTAGTGCTATACTAGGGTGCTATAGTAGTGCTATACTAGGGTGCTATAGTAGTGCTATACTAGGGTGCTATAGTAGTGCTATACTAGGGTGCTATAGTAGTGCTATACTAGGGTGCTATAGTAGTGCTATACTAGGGTGCTATAGTAGTGCTATACTAGGGTGCTATAGTAGTGCTATACTAGGGTGCTATAGTAGTGCTATACTAGGGTGCTATAGTAGTGCTATACTAGGGTGCTATAGTAGTGCTATACTAGGGTGCTATAGTAGTGCTATACTAGGGTGCTATAGTAGTGCTATACTAGGGTGCTATAGTAGTGCTATACTAGGGTGCTATACTAGGGTGCTATAGTAGTGCTATAGTAGTGCTATACTAGGGTGCTATAGTAGTGCTATAGTAGTGCTATACTAGGGTGCTATACTAGGGTGCTATAGTAGTGCTATACTAGGGTGCTATAGTAGTGCTATACTAGGGTGCTATAGTAGCTTGCAAACAGGTCACCGATTGATTGAACATGCTTTTTTAGTCCAGGAGTATGCCTAATAAGAGTCCAGTAAACCACCTCATAGCGAGTAAGAAACATGAAGGGGATTTGTTATTGAGTTAGAACAAAATGAAATCGGCCACCTATCGACTTTGGACCGTAGACATTAAAAACAGTAGACAGTGCTGACGTCTTCCACTCATTCCTATGGACAATTTGAAGCGCGTCATATTGCTGCATGGCACCTCCTCGTAGGCTGCCGGCCCGTGATTGGTTCTGTGTCAGTACATGGTTCTGTGTGACAACAGATGTTGTCTGAATGGATCCGTATATGATTAAATATCTTAAACTTGTAGCGGACTTTAAATGAATTCAGAGTGGGGATCGAAGTTGATCCATAATAAACACATTTTAGAGCCCTAAACGCCCCCAAAAAAAAAAAATTTTTTTGGGCCCTTCTGGCGATTGGAATTTACATAAGCTTTCTAGGGCCAACCAGGTCTTTTTGCACCGCTAGGTTGCTACGAAGTAGACGACCAGCAGAGCTTATGACCTCAACTGGGGGCCTGATTTGGACAAGTAGGGGTACTGTACAAAAGTACAAATACGTCCTTTCATTCCACCAAACCATCTAACCATGGTTCACCTGTTCACCAAGTCCTCCTCCTGGCCTAACCAGTCACCTGAGTGCCCACGTTCATTTTCAGGTACAACGCTGGGAAATGGGGCTCTAATTTTGATGATATTTTTCCGGGCAGAGCTGAATAGTATTTATGAACACATAGTATGTCTGAAAGTTGCAGTCTAATTTGATTCCATTTATTATGGAATCATTCTATGGTCTGCGTTCCAAATGACCCCCTTTTCCCTACATAGTGCCTTACTGTGGTCTATATAGGGAATAGGGTGCTATTTGGGACGGGGTAATGATGGCTTAATAAGGCAGCGAGGGATCCCATGGCTCTTCATCACTAGTCTTATAGTAATTCAATTATACCAGACTGACAGCAAAGATTCCCTTATTGAAGAGGGTTAATTACTGTTAAGACTCTGCAGAGCGAGAGAGAGAGAGAGATTCAAGCGCACGCATACGGTAGGCCGTCACTGTAAATAGGAATTTGTTCTTAACTGACTAATTAAATAAAGGTTAAATAAAATAAATACATACATGCACACACACACCATCACCAGTGAGTAGGGTGAAATTAAAATAAGCACTCTTTCCCCACAGGACAGGGTGATAGAATGTCATGGCTGGGTGTTGGAACAAACAAACATTGAAGAGCTTAGTGTATATTTGTACAATTATGTGTCTTGCAAAGTAAAAGTAACCGCCTTTCTTTGGTCGCTTGTATCTTCCTCTTTCCTGATCTAACAACCCCGGTGTCGATGTCTGTTTAAACCCTTTAAAACAACACAAGTCTATTCCCAACTCTATGCAACAGTTCTCTTCTGTGTCTATTCCCTATTCCCAACTCTATGCAACAGTTCTCTTCTATGTCTATTCCCTATTCCCAACTCTATGCAACAGTTCTCTTCTATGTCTATTCCCTATTCCCAACTCTATGCAACAGTTCTCTTCTATGTCTATTCCCTATTCCCAACTCTATGCAACAGTTCTCTTCTATGTCTATTCCCTATTCCCAACTCTATGCAACAGTTCTCTTCTATGTCTATTCCCTATTCCCAACTCTATGCAACAGTTCTCTTCTATGTCTATTCCCTATTCCCAACTCTATGCAACAGTTCTCTTCTATGTCTATTCCCTATTCCCAACAGTTCTCTTCTATGTCTATTCCCTATTCCCAACTCTGTGCAACAGTTCTCTTCTATGTCTATTCCCTATTCCCAACTCTATGCAACAGTTCTCTTCTATGTCTATTCCCTATTCCCAACTCTATGCAACAGTTCTCTTCTATGTCTATTCCCAACTCTATGCAACAGTTCTCTTCTATGTCTATTCCCAACTCTATGCAACAGTTCTCTTCTATCTCTATTCCCAACTCTATGCAACAGTTCTCTTCTATCTCTATTCCCAACTCTATGCAACAGTTCTCTTCTATCTCTATTCCCAACTCTATGCAACAGTTCTCTTCTATGTCTATTCCCAACTCTATGCAACAGTTCTCTTCTATGTCTATTCCCAACTCTATGCAACAGTTCTCTTCTATGTCTATTCCCAACTCTATGCAACAGTTCTCTTCTATGTCTATTCCCAACTCTATGCAACAGTTCTCTTCTATGTCTATTCCCAACTCTATGCAACAGTTCTCTTCTATGTCTATTCCCAACTCTATGCAACAGTTCTCTTCTATGTCTATTCCCAACTCTATGCAACAGTTCTCTTCTATGTCTATTCCCAACTCTATGCAACAGTTCTCTTCTATGTCTATTCCCAACTCTATGCAACAGTTCTCTTCTGTCTATTGTCTATTCCCAACTCTATGCAACAGTTCTCTTCTGTCTATTGTCTATTCCCAACTCTATGCAACAGTTCTCTTAGTCTATTCCCTATTCCCAACTCTATGCAACAGTTCTCTTCTATGTCTATTCCCTATTCATCTACAGTCATGCCATTTCATTCCTGCACCATTCCATCGATTAACTCTACTTACCCCCTTTTCTAGCGATGAGCCCCCTAGTGTGTGGGCTTTGTATTCACATGTTAAAGGTGTCGTAAAGGGTTAATAAATGCCGTCTTCTCCTTTGCTTGTGTTGCAGGTGATGAGAAGGGCCGTTGTTTCACCGTTCAGTATGTGATGCCCACCAACGTGCAGCTGACCTCTGAGTCTACAGTTAGTGTGCTGAGTAAGTGAAGAAGACTTGTCATGGGGACATATCAAGTGTCTTAGAGTAGGAGTGCTGATTTAGGATCAGCTTGACCTTTTTAGATCACGATGTATAAGATAACATGGACAGGCGGATCTGATCCTAGATCAGCACTCCTACGCTGAGATGCTTTAGGAATACGGGCTCTGGTCCCTAGCAGAAACACACCCGTTCTGTTGTGGGAGGACATAAATGTAGAGACAAGAGTTTTTCCTGAATGTATGACCGGGCAAGTCATTAACTATCCCATAACCAGAGTTGTTCCAGATCAGATCACATGGTCAGGAAAAGCTCTTGTCCTAACTCCGAGGCCACCGGACAGACTGCTGTCACTTTAGGGCTCAAGATATTGCTGTTCTTAAAGTCTAAAAATAACTTTGACATGAGTTGAGTTGAGTAATAGATGAGGGGTATGCCTGAGGAGAGGAAGCACATGCATCATCGTCAGTCCCCCAGGATCCATTCTGATCACGTCAAACAAAAGGCATGAGTTTCAATGGAATGTCCTTCCTTTGCCTACATGACTCACAATTATCATAATGAATAATAGTCAATTCTGTGGACCATTAATGATGCGATACACATGCTGTATGTCTCATACATATGTCATTTCCCCAGAGACCGAATGTGCTCATGATGTATGCTTTGAAGCATGGCGTATGCCAGGGTTAGGTAACTAGATTCAGCCGCGGGACGATTTTTGTCTGAGCGGATGGTTGATTATAATCATTTGTAAAAATGCAAATTGACCACAACTAAGGCCAAAAACAGTTTGTATTTGAAAATAACAATAACTTCATACCAGCATTACATTGAGACAGGATCACATATGTCTGTTTGCCTTTTTTGTGGAAATACTTGGGAACAGATTTAGTCATTTTAAACTCTCATTTTTTATTTTTATGATTCTCCAAAAATGTGGGGGGGGGAATAAATTAAACGAGAGCCGATTTTGGCCGCCTGTTGCCAACCCCTGCCGTATGCTCTGTGTAAGAGAAAATATAAATCCATACGACACAGGCTTGGGATGGACTGAATGAACATAAGGTACAGTAGAGCTATAGTGGTCCTAACTGGCACATATCCACAGAATCCACACATCTCCCCATATAGATGTATGTTTGTGCTATTCCTGACTTGCCCCTGAGGCATGGCTCATTCCACTCTAACAAGGAATACAGGGGGGATATGAAAAACGCAAGGGAGCAATTTATTTTGCGAGAGATGCCCCTCAGGCCAAATGCAGATGGATACACACAGGACGGGTAATGCTCAGACAGGCACTAGGACCATGGAGACACACTGTCAGAGGAATAGAGGCTCTGGGCCAGCTATCTAAAATACAGAGTGAGAGAGATTCCCATAAGGCCTAAAGTGAGGAAGATGGGCAAATTAATATTTACAAAACTCAGCAGACCAATATACTACCAGACTCAATTGTATTAGACACATACTTCAGAGATATTGTGCTGATTGGCCCAAATCTCATACAATTGTATCTGTAGATGCAATATCCCAATATTGTTTTCCCAATATTTAAAGATTTTGATTGATCCAATGGGATCTCCTGCACTATCCAGTAATTTAACCCATTTAGTCGCTGGAAAGCATATACGGCACTCAGGCTGAAGCATAGACCTACCTCTTTACCCAGGCTATGCATTTTGACCTCCTATGGTCCGCTCCTGCTTCATAGCATAGTTATGCTGGTATGGTTAAAGAAGAATCCAGGGAGAAACCATTCTCACAGTGGGGGTGCCGGCAACATCTTTTTAAGTTGAGATGCCTGTGGAGACATCCCAGGCAGTGGAACCACCCCTTTGATGTGTGCAAATGGAATGAGACCAGGAACAGTGGTAGCTATATTGCTCCTTGTTTGTCAGAGACCTCAAGAGGGGAAAAAAAAGCAATCAAACTGTGGGAAGTTGAAAAAAAAGTTCCAAAACCAATTTAACCAGGAAACAAATCTAGTGTTTGCGATATGCCATACACTGCTTTAGGGTTATTTTACTCGGTCAATCAAATCACGCTGTGCTTTATCTCAGTGGTTAGAGGACACATTTATTTGACTCAATTTCAACGCTTCACAGAACACAAGAAGACTCGTCACAATAGATTTGATTTGGGATGAGTTGACACTATTGACTGAATAAACGAACCACCAAATGAACCTACTAAAGTGTGTCATCCTTTCTTTACCTGCTTCCCCTGTTCCAGAGATGATCCGTTCAGCCACTCCCTTCCCCCTGGTGAGTCTCTTCTTCTTGTTCATCGGTTTTGTCCTGAGTAACGTCGGACACATCCGGCCCCACCGCACCATCCTGGCCTTCATCTCCGGAATCTTCTTCATCCTCTCAGGTAAAATGACCTCCTTTCACTTCTCTGAATGCATTTTTGTTGGAACAAAAGAGATCCTTCACACATTGTTTATTGAGTCTAAGGGCCAGTTTCCCCGGACACAGATTGAACCCAGTCCTGGACTAATAAACTATTTCAGTGGAGAATCGCCATGGACAATGTGTGTTAGTCCAGGACTGGGTTCAATCTGTGTCCGGGGAAACTGGCTCAATATGGTTTAGTTTAAAATCCCCAGGACACAGTCTTTGTTGTTTCATCTATTAGTGAATCGCATGCACAGTTATTTTTGGCATTACCATAGAATGCAGCCCTTGTTCCGTAGTAACAGGAAATTTGGGTCCTGTATCAGTGATCACATCGTGACAGCTATACTATTTATTTCTATTTCTAAGGGAATGTTTCATATCTGTACAAGTATGCAAATGTATCACCATAGAATTACAGAATCTGTATTCTTGCTATCGCTCTGTCTCAAACACTCTCTCGCTTTCTCTCTCTCTCCCCCATCTCTCTCTCTCCCCCATCTCTCTCGCTTTCTCTCTTGCTTTCGCTCTCTCTGCCCCCATTTCTCTCTCTCATTTTCTCTCTCCCTATCCCCCCCGTCTTTCTTTCTCTCTCTCTCCATCCCTCCTCTCTCCCTAGGTCTGTCTCTGGTGGTGGGCCTGGTGTTGTACATCTCCAGTATTAATGATGAGATGTTGAACAGGACCAAGACCAACGAGGCCTACTTCAGCTACCAGTACGGCTGGTCCTTCGCGTTCGCTGCCATCTCCTTCCTGCTCACTGAGGTAACTTCCTCCTTGCTTCTTCATTACATTGTAATCCCAAATCCACCCCCATAGCCTAACCTACCCCTAGAGCCTATGCATTTTGCTTACAGCTGTCAATGTAGAGTACATAGGGCAGCGTTTACCCAAACTCGGTCCTGGGGACCCCAAGGGGTGCACGTTTTGTTTTTTTCCCCCTAGCACTACACTGCTGATTCAAATCCTCAAAACTCGATGATTAGTCGTTTATTTGAATCACCTGTATAGTGCTACGGGGGGAAAACAGGAGAGAGTTTGGGAAACGCTGACATGGGGAATAGGGTCTAGGGGTCGATGAAGGTCAAATCTTTTATGCAATGACACCCACATTAAGTCTGTTGATACAGATCAGCGATTGGGCAATTAACTGTTCCTCATTAGGCATTCATAGAAAGGCACAACCCTGCAGTTGTGCCATCGTTTGTTGAAGAGGATACTTCCGGTATGTTATCCTGCTCCCTTGCATCTGTCATGTATCTCCAGACGGCCGGCGTCATGTCCGTCTACCTGTTCATGAAGCGCTACACGGCCGAGGAGATGTACAGACCCCACCCGGGCTTATACGGGCCGCGCCACAGCAACTGCTCCGACTACTCTGGTCAGTTCCTGCACCCGGACACCTGGAATCAGCGCGGCCGCAGCCCCTCCAGCATCTCCAGCGAAGCCTCGCTCCAGATGAACCACTCCCTCCACTCCAACTACCCAGCGCTCCTCAAGTGTCCCGAGTACGACCGCATGTCCTCCTCCCCATGCTGAGGCCCGCGTGAAGCCCTGGAGCCTGGGCGGCGGGTTGCTCACACATCCCCAGGAAGGGAGAGTCTGGCTGGGTTGCTGAGGTGGTAGACTAGGTTGGTTGGTCTAGAGGGTGGCGCCTAGGTTGCGTTTTGCGAGGGGGGGGGGGTGCGTATCTTTTTCCACGTGTGTGACAGCCTATTTTGAAGTCATCTTGTAGTGCACTTTTCCCGAGTTTTGACACATTTGTGAGATGACGACCCCCACAGCCGACCTTCCCTCTCTGGTTTTACTCAAAGTACAGTAGAAGTAGTGATTCTCAATCAGACCTTGTTCACCTTCGCCATACAGCACGTTCTCCATCTTGGTAAGTATATATAAGCCGATATCTCCCCGGTAACCCAAATAGGACTTCTGTCAACTGTATAACTTGTCAGATAATATGATACCATAAGCGGGGAGATTGAAAGTGAAAGGTTGTCCTCTCTTTTATTATTTTATCTTGATTCTATTTATTATGACTGTGGTTTAATCATACTTCCAGAGAAATACTTGTTTATTACAAGTATTTTTTTTATCAATTTGACTCTTTTTTTTCATCGTCCATCTCACGCTCAAACACTGTTGTACTGTCAACGAAGACACACAGATAAGTGTTTTATTTAAAAAAAAAATAATGGAAAGAAACCAGGAAGCTACTCAAGGGATGATGAAGCTAAAGGAGAGAGAGAGAGAAAAGAGAATAGTGTGTAGACAATAGTGTGACCATCAGATATGGAGAGCCAGTTTGAACGTAATGTAGCTGATGAAGAATGCAGAGTTGATCTAAGCTAGTCCTGATTTTACTGTTAGTAGTGCACCAGGCACATATACGCTTCTGGTCAAACGTTTTCGAACACCTACTTATTCAAGGTATTTTTTTTTTCTTACAATTTTCCAAATTGGAGAATAATAGTGAAGACTTTAAAACTATGAAATAACACATCTGGATTCATGTTGTAACCAAACAAGTGTTAAACAAATCAAAATATGTAATATTTCAGATTCTTCAGACAGCCACCCTTTGCCTTGATGACAGCTTTGCACACTCTTGGCATTCTCTCAAACGGCTTCACCAACAGTCTCGAAGGAGTTCCCACATATGCTGAGCACTTGTTGGCTGCTTTTCCTTCACTCTGTGGTCCGACTCATCCCAAACTGGCAGGTATAATTGAGAGAATATCAAGAGTGTACAAAGCTGTCAAGATAAAAGGTGGCTATTTGAAAATATATACAGATATTTTGATTTGATTAACCCTTTTTTGGTTACTACATGATTCTATGTGTTATTTCATAGTTTTGATGTTTTCACTATTATTCTACAATGTAGAACATAGTCAAAATAAAGAAAACCCCTTGAAGGAGTAGCTGTTGTACAACTTTTGACCGGCAGTGTACCTGTACAAGAATTACTGCTCTTTGGAAATTGAGTAAATCACTGAAATGTAAAATGTATATTTAAAACAAGTTTTGTATCTGATTGCATATGCATATAAAGTGTACAGTGACATAGCAAGCTGTTTGCTTTTGGATTATTGGTTGTGTCCCAAATGGCACCCTATTCCCTATATAGTGCACTACTTTTGACCCTGGCCATAACTAGTTTGCTATGTAGGGAATAGGGTGCCGTGACATTGATGTGACATTGACAGGAATGTGACATTGATTAAGGAAATACCCTGTCAGAAAAAAATCTTAGGTGTTAAATGTGACTAACTTGAAAATACATCTTGTGTATTACATACACCTTAGCCAAATACATTTAAACTCAGTTTTTCACAATTCCTGACATTTAATTCTAGTAAAAATCTCCTGTCTTAGGTCAGCTAGGATCACCACTTTATTTTAAGAATATGAAATGTGAAAATAGAGGGAATGATTTATTTCAGCTTTTATTTCTTTCATCACATACCCAGTGGGTCAGAAGTTTACATACACTCAATTAGTATTTGGTAGCATTGCCTTTAAATTGTTTAACTTGGGTCAAACGTTTTGGGTAGCTTCCCACAATAAGTTGGGTGAATTTTGGCCCATTCCTCCTGACAGAACTTGTGTAACTGAGTTAGGTTTGTAGGCCTCCTTGCTCTCAAACGCTTTTTCAGTTCGGCCCACAAATTGTCTATAGGAATGAGGTCAGGGCTTTGTGATGGCAACTCCAATACCTTGACTTTGTTGTCCTTAAGCCATTTTGCCACAACTTTGGAAGTAAGGTCATTGTCCATTTGGAAGACCCATTTGCGACCAAGCTTTAACTTCCTGACTGATGTCTTGAGATGTTGCTTCAATATATTCACATAATTTCCCTACCTCATGATGCCATCTATTTTGTGAAGTGCACCAGTCCCTCTTGCAGCAAAGCACCCCCACAACATGAAGCTGCCACCCCCGTGCGTCTCGGTTGGGATGGTGTTGCAAGCCTCTTCCTTTTTCCTCCAAACATAATGATGGTCATTATGGCCAAACAGTTCTATTTTTGTTTCATCAGACCAGAGGACATTTCTCCAAAAAGTACGATCTTTGTCCCCATGTGCAGTTGCAAACCGTAGTCTGGCTATTTTATGGCGGTTTTGGAGCAGTGGCTTCTTCCTTGCTCAGCGGCCTTTCAGGTTATGTCGATATAGGACTTGTTTTACTGTGGATATAGATACTTTTGTACTTGTTTCTTCCAGCATCTTCACAAGGTCCTTTGCTGTTGTTCTGAAGTTGATTTGCACTTTTCGCACCAAAGTACATTCATCTCTAGGAAACCGAACGTGTCTCCTTCCTGAGCGGTAGGACGGCTGCATGGTCCCATGGTGTTTATACTTGCATACTATTGTTTGTACAGATGAACGCGGTACCTTCAGGCGTTTGGAAATTGCTCCCAAGGATGAACCAGACTTGTGTAGGTCTACAATTATTTTTCTGAGGTCTTGGCTGATTTCTTTTGATTTTCCCATGTCAAGCAAAGAGGCACTGAGTTTGAAGGTAAGCCTTGAAATACATCCACAGGTACACCTCCAATTGACTCAAATTATGTCAATTAGCCTTTCAGAAGCTTCTCAAGCTGTTTAAAGGCACAATCAACTTAGTGTATGTTAACGTCTGACCCACTGGCATTGTGATACAGTGGAATCATCTGTCTGTAAACAATTGTTGGAAAAATGACTTGTCAACAAGACATTTCTGGAGTGGTTGAAAAACAAGTTTGAATGATTCCATCCTAAGTGTATGTAAACTTCCGACTTCAACTGTACATTATGTATTTAAGCTACAGTATTTATGCCATAGTAAGACCTCATAGTTCCATCTTTGTACATTTAAAGTCAATTATCAATTTAGAGGACAACTATTGTCGGTGTTCAATGTTGCGACTGATGTTAGTAATTGTTATTTAGGAACAGTATTGTTTTCTTGTTCAGTAGTCTCATTGACACCCTAGAAGTTTCGACCCACAGTGTTCAATATGATAAATATTAGAGTAGCTATATAAGGGAGGGGGGTAATGGCGAAAAGGGAGACTGGTGTTGGAGTGGAGAAGCGTGTGGCTAAATTTAAAAACATCTGATAGTGTTATGGTTGTTCCACGGGCAACATTTCTACATGGGATCTCCAAAAAACACATACGGCATGTTTCCACTTGATAACTTTGTTCAGTTTAAAGGATAAATATTATATTTTGAGAAAAAAAATCCAAGTGTGAAAACTACCAAACAAATCTGAAATATCTCACGTTGTCAAACACCATATGGGTGTTTCTTCAGATTAGAACAGTCTTCTCAATATTTGTTTTCTCCTGTGTTAACGCTGTATATATTTAATCATCAACATGTACATAGACTGAAATAACTTTTGATATAGACTATTACATGTGTAAGTTATAACCATCTGGATGTTTTACTCATTTGTAGCCATGGTGAACCATTTATCTACTCAGTGTGGTTATAGCTGCTCTGCCTCTTGCATCGCGTACTCAGAATGTGAGCGTTTGCATTTGTTTTACACACATATTTTAGAAAAGATTCAAGTCAGAGAAGTCGTATTTTTTTAGTTTTTTTTTTTACGATGTTCAATGTGCAATCTACTGTATTATAACTCTGTTGAAAATAAAGAAAAATTGCTGTATTTGATGAAGTACCTCATTGCGGAACTTCTTACCTCTTAAAATATGAATGTATCCACTTTATCCTACACTACATCAGGAGACCGATTTTTTTATATTTTTTTATCTCAAATCAAATTGTATTTGTCACATGCTTCGTAGACTAACAGTGAAATGCTTACTTACGGGCCCTTCCCAACAATGCAGAGAGAGAAAAAAGATCAATACAGGAATAAATACAAAGAGTAATGATAATCTGTTGATTTTGTGTGATGTGCTACACATCGTCTCCCTGTAGTTTAGCGGATCCCAGCCAGCGGTACTAGGACCCCTGGTGGTACTTGGCCTATCCACAGGGGTACTTGAAAAGACTCATGAGACCATAGGCCTTCTGGTTAAAATGCACATGAGGGGTGGGGTGGGGGGGGGCTTCAGTGGTACTCCGGCAAAGCAAACTTCAGTAACCAAAAAAGGTAGGGAACCACTGGTCTAGAAGTTCAGTATATTTTGTACACTGCATCGCCAATATTCTTTACTAGTATAGAAATGGATTAAGAATTCCCTTTCGACTATTGAGATATACTCCTTTTAGGGTATTGAGATGTGCCCATTTTACACTTAAGATGCACCCCATTTTAAGAGTATTGAGATGCACCCCTGATTAAGAGTTGAGATTTGCCCTTTTTAAATAGTATTGCGATGCACTTAACACAATGGGGGCTGCTTCAGACCCGGGTGACGCGTGCTTAAATGGAACTTAATTCCCTTTTCATGCACATTTCTCTTTATGCTTATTCTGACCTTGGATTTAGGCATGAGGTAATGCACACAGCAAAATCAATGGTGTACATTCAACTCTGCAAGTGTAAGATGTACACTATTTTTTAGTGAACAAATGAGTCCCACTGTATTGGTGTTAAAAATATATATACTTTTGAAAGTGTTAAATATTTAACTCTGTTGCAGTGTTCCCCATTTTACCCTTAACGTGTTCAAAGGATCTTGATTGCGGTGTTTGCATAGCTCTAATGTAGAGTAATACGCAACACCTACAGTGTAAAACATAGCATTTGGTTTAGAGTACACTGGACCCACTTCGCTTAGTGCTGACGCTGTTAGACTTTCTCAGTATAAGAAATAAAACACCTGTAATGTTGCAGTAAATCATTTTTGGGGGGTGTATTAACACTAAGGCCTAATTTGCATATTTCCCAGGATGCCTTTTTGAGTAAATTGCAGAGTTAACACCCATAACTGTATTTGTTAGTGACAGAGACATGGTTGTTGAACTCTTTCCTTTTAAAGGACTCTGAATTTCCAAGTGAGTTCCTGGGTGAATGTTATCATTAAAATTATACTCTGACAATACATTACATACATCATAAGGTCTTACTTATTGGCCTAGTTGATGATCTAGTTTTGTCCTAACTCAGTGGTGTTAGGAAACTCCTTGTTTACAAGCCACATCAAGCCTGCAAGTCACGTTATGCTGGCTTGCAAAGTGATGTTTCATTCCTTTTGGAGGCGCACTATTGGCCCAGCGTCGTCCGGGTTTGGCCAGGGGGGGCTTTCCATGGCTCATTGCGCTCTAGCGACTCCTTGTGACGGGCCGGGTGCCTGCAGGCTGACCTCTTCGTTAGGTGAACAGTGTTTCCTCTGACACATTGGTGCGGCTGGCTTCCGGGTGTTAAGAAGCGCGGTTTGGCGGGTCATGTTTTGGAGGACACATGACTCAATCTTCACCTCCCGAGCCCGTTGGGGAGGTGCAGCGATGAGACTAGATTGAAATTGGTGTGAAAAATGGGGTAAGATACTAACAGTAAACACACTATTTATCTTCGTATAGGAAATCGATCAATGTACATGCAAAAACACAGATGTTAACAATCCTAAAAAGATTAATAAACCTGCAGTAGAGCATGCTGGGAAATATAATAATGGTTGTGGTTTTGATAGGACTGTTTTACTCGCTAGTGTAGAACAATAATTCTGGTTATTAACACCAGCACTGGAATTAAAATAACCCCACTTAGTGTTCATTTCACATGTACAAAGTGAATTTAACTCCTGAATCAACACCAGAAATGTGTTGATTCAGAAATGTGAGATGTCAGCTGTATTGAGATGCACCCTTTAAGGATGATTGCAGTGTTACCACCCCTCTCATCAATTCAGTTTTGCATCTCAAATGGCACTTTATTCCCTACGTAGTGCACTACTTTTGACCAGAGCAGGTCAAAAGTAGTGCACTATGTAAGGAATAAATGTCATTTGGGATACGCACTGTGTGAATGAACAGAGCGATCGAAATGATGTCTTCAGTACAGCCATGCAGAAGATGGGGAGCTGTGGCACTGTGCCTCTGTACTACACTGCCATCTAGTGTTGGTTATAGAAAGAAACAAGTCAGAGTTGCATTCTATACTTACCATGTTAAACAAAACAAAAACAGTCTCAACAAAGACATTCAAATATTTGTCCGAAACATCAACTGTGAACCCATGAGGAAAAACGTGGCTCATCGTGCTCTAGCAACTCCTTGTGGCGGGCTGGGTACCTGCAGGCTGACCCCTGTCGCCAGTTGAACAGTGTTTCCTCTGACAAATTGGTGCGGCTGGCTTCCGGGTTACGCTGGCAGGTGTTCAGGAGCGAGGTTAGGCCGGTCATGTTTCTGAGGACGCATGACTCCACCTTCGCCTCTCCTGATCCCATTGAGGAGTTGCAGCGATGAGACAAGATCGAAATGTAAAATGAATAAGAAGGCCGAGATAGACCTCGGGACTATTATGATTACTATGGCCCCGGATGCCTTCTTCCTCAGCCTTACATAACCCCACGTGAAGACCCTGTTACAGGCTAACTAAAGCAACGTACTTGAATGTAAGAACTTCCAGCAATGGGCCCATGGTGAAAGAGGGTAAGGTTGATTAACCATCAAGCTATCAACATATTTGACATCTATTACCAACTGGGATCATTTTGACCCCAAGAAGAAACTATTTGAGAAAACAATCATAGCAAAGCATGACCCAAACAGACTTATATTAGCAAAATGTCAAACTAGCATATGTCAAATGAAAATATACATTTTTCATTTTTGTAATGTGAACTTTTTTCTAAAGTACACTACATTAGTACTATACTGAATAAAAAGATAACTGCAACATGCAAAGTGTTGGTCCCATGATTCATGATCTAAAATCAAATAACAGGTGCTTGAATGGCACCTTATTTCCCCCATTTTGGGCATACATTTGTTTACATCCCTGTCAGTGATCTATTTGAAGTAAATATTAACCTGTCATATTTATGTGGTAAAGAAGACTGCCACTAAGGGGGCAGTACACCAACATTTGAAATAGTTAATTGTACTGGCAAAAAGTGATTCAATTCACTTTAAAAAGGTGATCCTGAGAGACATTGACCAAAAACATGCATTTGTTTTCTTTATTTACTTACGCCACAGCCAGCATTAGCATCACTTCTAGTGAAACAATATCATCACAAGTTGCACATATAGAACATTGGAGGATATTGGAGGAATTTGGGTATTTATACAACATCGGGGGGTCAGTGCCATTAAAGATGAGGGAGGACAAAACAGTTTTTTTCACGAGCATGGCCTTATTTCTATTACATCAAGTTATAGGACTGTCATTCATATTACATCCACCCAGTTCAATGTAAGAGCGATAGGTTTAGGCTACTATATGATAATCAAATTTTCCCTATACCCATCATGAGGTTGCTAGGTGCACACAGTTCGAGCTAACATTTTTAGGTGACAGGCTACTGCTACATGGACAGAGAGTGACACATTCAATACCGCCTTGCACACTCTTGCCTGCATCTAGCTGATCTCGGGTGTAATCATTAGTTCAACAGTCGCAAACGAGAGATTCTATTTAACCCTATTTCGTTCTGTTTGCTTCCGTTTTAAGAAGCGTTTTTCAACAAAATTGTCAGGATGAATACACCCCTGATCACATGTAAACACACAGACTTTTATGAGCTGTTTGGCTCTAACTAAGCATATATCCTCTGCAATTTTGTTAATTATGGGAAACCATAATATAGACTGACCAGGTTAATCCAGGTGAAAGCCATGATCGCGTATTGTCACTTGTTAAAATGACCCCATGTCTCTCGCGTGGCTCAGTTGCTAGAACGTGACACTTGCAACACCAGGGTTGTGGGTTTGATTCCCACGGAGGACCAGAATGTGTCCCTAATTTTTGGGAAACTAAATGTATCTATCAGATTACTATAGGGGGAATTAGGTGTTCTGGGTTGGGGTCAAGGCCCCAAAGGACCAGAATATTGATACAGAAATATAAAGATGTGTTAAGAACAGGTTGATTGACAAAGTAGTGAACATTTGAAGAATTGAATTCATTACCTTTTGGGCTATGATTAAAAATAATAAATGCACCAGTCGGGAGGTTAAGTGTATTACGAAGTGAGTCTGATAACAAATTCAAATGGTGCGTACATAAATGAACTAATTTGGGAATTGTGAAATGATTGACTGCCTCATTTCATTATTGCAAAACAGTCCAAAAGGAAATGACATCAACCAAATAGCACTCCTAATCCGCATAGATAAACACACTGTTTGTGCCACAGAATGTAATGGCACAAACCATAGCTACAATATAATAGTGTTATATCAGGTCAGCCGTTCCCTCAGGAACTTTGCTGAAAACGGTTTGATGTGAGTGAGTGAGTGTGAGTGAGTGAGTGAGTGAGTGAGTGAGTGAGTGAGTGAGTGAGTGAGTGAGTGAGTGAGTGAGTGAGTGAGTGTGAGATATAGATATAGATAGATAGATAGATATTTCAGAGTACTGCCCTCTCTCCAACATGACGCAAATGATATCTCTCTCCAAATCGCCTGGGTGAATCACGAGCCTGTGTATCCTTAGCTGAAATGCACAGAGAGACTTCTATTGGTCGAGGGATGCCTCCTGCTTTGTTAGAACATTGGAATTACAATTCATGTCCTGCGTCTCATCGTGTGTAACACAACTGAGGCAATGAAGAGAGAAACTTGATGTATATAGAATGTTGTGAACAAAGTCACCAAGTGCTTGAATACTTATTTAAAGCCCTAAAGGATTACTCTTTGCACATGGCCTCCCTGGTAAATTCATGTTTGTGTTTATTTTTTTGTCTGTGTGCATGTGTGCGTTCATCCATGCGTATCCCTGTCTGTTGCCCTGGCAATTATCAAAAAGCTAATTTGTGTCAAGATATAACAGCTGGGTGCCTGCTTGAAGTATTTAAAAAAGAGCATCTTGCTTTTAATCATTGGTGTACCTCTACAGGACTCAAGCTGATTCAACTCAGGGGAGTGGAGACTCAGCCCTTTGAAAATCAGGCTCCCACTTCCAGTCTTCAAACCTCAAAAAAAATTAAACTATGACTAAATAGCACAGTGTTTCCCAGACTTGGTTCCGGGGACCTCAAGGGGTGCACGTTTTTTTTTGAACTAGCTTATTCAAATAATCAAAGCTTGAATCCACTGTGTAGTGCTATGGCAAAAAAACAAAATCTCCGCAGGACAGAGTTTGGGAAATGCTAAAATAGCACATCACTGATTCTCTCTGTAGCAGGATTTTTTTTAAGGCAACCCCCCCCCACTGAGAGTAATCTTTCCTGCATGGCTTTATGTCAATGGTCGAGGGACACTTCACCACATGTAACTAATAGGAGGTTAAAAAGTGGTGAAGTTTCCCTTCAAAAGATCCTAAATGTTGCAATTTCACACATTTTCCTGTATGGTGGAGATGTCCATCATTAACAACACACACACATGGCAATATCAGTGAAGTTTGAGTCCAGAATTCTGTTTCTAAGCAGCTTACCACAGCCTGAGGGATTGGTTTGTTCTCATCATTCTCACTTCCTTTGTTCCTTTCTTTCTCTCTCCTCCCCTCTGCTCCAAGCCCCGTCTAGACACTCACTATCTCCTCTGACATCATAGGGGGAAGCCATCTCTGTACCCAGGACCATACCAGACCTGAATGGCACCCTATTCCCTACACTCTTAAAAAAAGTTATTCGGCTGTCCCCATAGGAGAACTATTTTTGGTTCCATGTAAAACCGTGTTTGGTTATAGGAAGAATCATTTTGGGATCCATCTACTGTACATGGAACCCAAAAGAGTTCTACCTGGAATCAAAAGGGTTCTACCTGCAGCCAAAAAAAAGGTTATTCAACCCTTTAACCCTTTAAGGTTTGAGATACCACCTTTTTTTCCAAAGCGTGTAAGTAAAATTATTTTTAGGTGAGGTTTTACCAGAAGAAAGTTCTAGAAATTACTCATGGGGCACTCCAACATTGGACATCTTGGCTTTAAAAGAAGCCGTCTTTAGGATGTCCACATGCACATAGCACTCACAGATACAGTGCTCGCGGAAAGTATTCAGACCCCTTGACTTTTCCCACATTTTGTTACATTATATCAGTATTCTGACCCTTTACTCTGTACTTTGCTGAAGCACCTTTGGCAGCGATTACAGCCTGGAGTCTTCTTGGGGGATGACGCTACAAGCTTAGCACAGCTGTATTTGGGGAGATTCTCCCATTCTTCACTCTCAAGCTCTTTCAGGTTGGATAGGGAGCATTGCTGCACAACTATTTTCAGGTCTCTCCAGAGATGTTTGATCAGGTTCAAGTCCAGGCTGTGGCTGGGCCACTCAAGGACATTCAGAGAACTAACGAGTCAGTAAACCCACTACAATCATGCAGTAACGTTACAGTGTACAGTCAGTAAGCAGTTTAGCTGGTATACGCTCCCCATCCCGAAACCACTCCTGCGTTGTCTTGGCTGTGTGCTTAGGGTCGTTGTCCTATTGGAAGGTGAACCTTTGCCCCAAGTCTGAGATCCTGAGCAGGTTTTCATCAAAGATCTCTCTGTACTTTGCTCATCTTTCCTCCGATCCTGACTAGTTTCCCTGCCCCTGAAAAACATCCACACAACATGATGCTGCCACCACCATGCTTCACCATAGGGATGGTATTGGTCAGATGATGAGCGGTACCTGGTTTCCTCCAGATGTGACGCTTGGCATTCAGGTCAAAGAGTTCAATCTTGGTTTCATCAAACCAGAGAATCTTGTTTCTCATGGTCTGAGAGTCCTTTGGGTGCCTTTTTGCAAACTCCTGTCATGTGTCTTTTACTGAGGAGTGGCTTCTGTCTGGCCACTCTACCATAAAGGCCTGATGGGTGGATTGCTGCAGAGATTGTCCTTCTGGAAGGTTCTCCCATCTCCACAGAGGAACTCTAGAGCTCTGTCAGAGTGTCCATTGGGTTCTTGGTCACCTCCCTGACCAAGGCCCTTCTCCCCTAATTGCTCAGTTTGGCCGGGCAACCAGCTCCATTTAAGAATGATCGAGGCCACTTTGTTCTAGGGGGACCTTCAAAGCTGCAGACATTTGTTCATACCCTTCCCCAGATCTGTGGCTCGACACAATCCTGTCTCGGATCTCTGCGGACAATTCTTCGACCTCATGGCTTGGTTTTTGCTCTGACATGCACTGTCAACTGTGGGACGTTTATAAATGCATGTGTGTGCCTTTCCAAATCATGTCCAATTGAATTTACCACAGGTGTACTCCAAACACATTGTAGGAACATCTCAAGGGTGATCAATGGAAACAGGATGCACCTAAGCTCAATTTCAAGTCTCATAGCAAAGAGTCTGAATACAGATGTAAATCAAATACGATTTTTTTGTCTTTTGTTCTATGGGGTATTGTGTGTAGATGAATGAGGGGAATTTAATCAATTTTAGAATGAAGCTGTTTCGCAAACAACATGTGGAAAAAGTCAAGTGGTCTGAATACTTTTCGAATGCACTATACATTTGTATGCAACACGTCATACTAATACCAAGGAGGCCTACCACTGAGACAGATGGCATCCGTGCCATTTCAGTTCAAGCTCATTGCCGACCAGCATAATCCCCTTGGAGGGGGTTACGGAGATTGTCTCTAATATTTCTGTCTGTGTGAGGTCAAGATGCCACAGACCAGAAGTCATGAAAATAACATTTTGTTGCAACAGGCAACACATCTATGAAAGGAAATGTGTCTTCATTGACACTCGGCAAAAATATCCGTTTCACCATTTCCCTGACACATTACATGTGTGTATTTTCTGGGCATTGTCTTTCCCTCGATGCAATGAAAAGTTAGCAATTAAGAGGAAAGTTGATGAAATAACACAAACCAGAAGGCTCTCTCTGCTGCTCTATGATCCTTAAACTATAATCCTACTTAGATAAACCAACTAACATGCTTACAATGAGAAAACAACCCAGCCCCGAGTACCTTTTGATTTCCTATCCAAACAACACTGACATGTCTCCCACTGTCATGTCTCCCCACGGAGGATGTCTCCACTCTCATTCACTGGAGCAGTTCAGGATATGATTCAACCCCTTCAAGTGGCCCATTTCTCTCTCTCTCACACACACACACACACACACACACACACACACACACACACACACACACACACACACACACACACACACACACACACACACACACACACACACACACACACACACACACACACACACACACACACACACACACACACACACACACACACACACAGAGGAAGTGAATCAGAGTGCGGCTGGGGGGCTTTCTTTCAAAGGGATGGGACAGAAACGGCAGCGAGCTAGCCAAGCCCAGCAGGTTCTCTCTCTGTGTGTATGTGAAAGGGAAACGCTCTGCGTGGACCACAGCTGATCCAGCTGAAGCCCGGACTTTAAAGGGGCTGTTCAACCATTGAAATTACAGTTAAGATGGACATAACTTTCAAAAGTGGTCTAAAGTCTACAGGCTACAAGTCCAATAAATGGGAATTGGAGGTTTGAATGACGAGCTTAAATTCAGGCGTGAATTATCAACACTTTGAAATGTTTTGGTGAAATGATGGTCATTTTCTGGCCATTTCTACACCAAAGAAAAATATGAACGCAACTTGTAAATGTTGGTACCATGTTTCATGAGCTGAAATAAAAGATGCCGTATATGTTCCATACACACAAAAAACTTATTTAACTCTACTTTTGTGCACAAACTTGTTTTACATCCCTGTTAGTGAGCATTTTTCATTTGCCAAGATAATCCATCCACCTGACAGGTGTGGCATAACAAGAAGCTGATTAAACAGCATGATCATTACACAGGTGCACCTTGTGCTGGGGGTCAGTAAAAGGCCACTCTAAAATGTGCAATTTCGTCACACAACACAATGCCATAGAGGTCTCAAGTTTTGAAGGAGTCGAACATCGTTTTAGAGAATTTGGCAGTATGTTTAACTGGCCTCACAACCGCAGACCACGTGCATGGCGTCGTGTGGGCGAGTGGTTTGCTGATGTCCACGTTGTGAACAGAGTGCCCCATGGTGGCGGTGGGGTTATGGTGTGGGCAGGCATAAGCTACTGACAACAAACATAATTGCATATTTCTTTTTTGAATGCACCGAGATACTGTGACGAGATCCTAAGGCCCATTGTTGTGCCATTCATTCGCTACCATCACCTCATGTTTCAACATGATAATGCACGGCCACACGTCGTAATCATCTGTACACAATTCCTGGAAGCTGAAAATGTCCCAGTTCATGTCCCAGACATGTCACCCGTTGAGCATGTTTGGAATGCTCTGGATTGACGTGTAGGACAGCATGTTCCAGTTCCCGCCAATATCCAACAACTTCGCACAGCCATTGAAGAGGAGTGGGACAACATTCCACAGGCCACAATCAACAGCCTGATCAACTTTATGCAAAGGAGATGTGTTGCGCTGCGTGAGGCAAATGGTGTCACACCAGATATTGACTGGTTTTCTGATCCACCTCCCCTACCTTTTTAAAAAAGGTATGTGACTAACAGATGCATATCTGTATTCCCAGTCATGTGAAATTCATAGCTTGAAATACATTAAATAGGCCCCAATTGACGGATTTCCTTATATGAACTGTAATTCAGTAAGATCTTAGAAATTGTTGCATGTTGCGTTTATTTTTGTACAATATATTTTCATATACCCACATATGCCTCAATGGCATATGTGGGTTTGCCTTGTTTGATATCAGTTGTAATGTTGTATCCTTCTGATGCCGACTCGAGGCCAATCATTGTCGTCTCTCATTGGTTAGCTGAATAGAAGGTGTGGTCTTGGTAGAAGATGTTGCGCTCTTTGGCAAATGAATTCATTTGAGGAGCGAAAGCAATTCCCACATTGAAAAACACCATTCCATTCTTGGGGGTGGAAAACGTCAACCTGTGGCGGAATCAACGAGTTCTGCGATGTGAACTTTGGGGAATTAAAACCATGAGAAGCGTGAAGAGGAAAAAGCTACTGAACTTAAGAAGCACTCCAGTTGAAGTTTACATGAAAGTGATGTTCTAGAAAAAAACCCGGCAACGATAGCCATATTCTGCCGCACCAATTCGCCATATGGTTAGAGCGCGTCCCTCTTTAGTGTGTTCATAGCCCGTTGTGGATTATTATGAGGCGTCATGGCGTGGTGTGACCGTGGGTGTCAGATACTGCTGACCATCGTAGGCGCTTTTTCAGCTTTCAGTCTGATGACAATAGCTATTGGGACCGACTACTGGCTCTATTCTCGGGCGTACATATGTAACGCCACCAATGTCACCACGGACGACATGCAACCCAAGAAAACTAGAGGCGACCTGACGCACTCCGGACTGTGGCGGATTTGTTGTATAGAAGGTACTTTGTCCGCTTTCTGGTGAATTATTTTGAGTTTAAATTTTTTTCTGATGTATGAATCATTGAGTACTTTGTGTGTTGGGGGCGTTTGGGGAAAAACATAGGTGACACAACCTTTTCTACACTGAAATAAACTGTCCACGCACAGAGTGAAGTTGTTAGGGCGTTTGATAGAAGCTGGTGTAGGCTACTCCTGCGTGCACGCTCAGTAATTGTGGGAACGTTATACCATTATGTATCCATGTGCGTAATGCAATGTATTAGGACTACGTTATAGTTTTGCTTCGGATATGACGTGGCCTCGTTACCATATACTGTACATGCATAATGCACGGCTGTATGGAAATGTGCAATAGAACGAATTCATAGCCTACTCAACCCGTTTATAATCAATGGCTGTTACTTTTAGGAGTGCAAAACTACGAGTTTAACTTCAAACTGTTTAGATGCGCTTCTCCAAACGGAGGTTCTTTGTCCATCCAGTTCAGTGTATGTGATGCTGTTGCTTGGCAACTACACCTAAGCGATTGCTATGGAAACATGAGTGAGTTTTAGAAATAGTTATCGGCAAATAGGGTTAACTTTAATCAAATTCAAAGCATGTATGTTTTTCACCAACATGAGATGGAACGAATATGTGAGTTACTTTCTCGTTTCAACATAAGACCTGGGTTGGGCTTTGCTAAGAGAGTTGCACAGCAATGAAAGACTCAACTTCATAATGTCTACCCATTTGAGCCAGGTGCTGAGAATTGTATCAATACATCTTAATCAATACGATAAATCTGTTCAGTGGTGTCCTTCGATTTGGTCACATCCAGATGAATATAGCATCTAAATGACATAATGGATGTTGGGTCTCTACTTTTTCCCACCAAAACCCAGTTATTTACTCTTCTCCATTGAAGTAGCCACTAGCCAGCTCTTCATGATTACTTGCGTCATTGTTAGGCGAAATCAACCACGTTAATAAATATGCAGCCGCTAACCGCTGTAGTGTTGCGATGGGGAAATAATTCTCTAGCGAACTGAAGTGCACCTGGGGAAAGATGGAGACTTCCACTTATCATTTTGATTATCAAACCTTGCAATATGAATAGGTAAATATTACTTGTTATTTCTTCTGTAGGTTAGCAAGTGAAGTACAGACACTCACACAGAGATAGAGAGAGCGAGAAAAGTCAAGGTTGATAAAAAAAAAAAATACAATTCTCAATCATTGCTATTCCATTTATGTCCACAGCTAGGCAACACAATGTCAAGTGGCAACATTACCCACAATTCTCTTTCCCTTTCTCAGCCCCATACTTTTCTCCAACCCCTAACATGTATGTAGCGAACTATAAATTACTAAATTGACCTTACACTGCTCATCTCTTTAACGACGTGTTCCAAATGGAAAGCTCTTTATTTAGTGCCTTGTAAAACAAAATGTTCTTAGCTGCGGGAGAGCACAGGGGAGGCTTTTAAGAGGCGCACGGAACAACTTGAGTCTTGTTCCCAGCTCGCCTTAAATCAAACAAGAACTCCCACTTAACCAGCGCTTCCCTCCTGTGTCTCTCTCTGTGTCGACGGGAGACGAAATGACGCACTTCAAAGAGTGAGAGTGAGCGCGAAAGAGACAGAGTGGGAGGAGTCTTATTTACTTCCTTCTAAGTAGATAAGACACCTGTTGAATGACTGTCATTCTTTCTTTGTGTTTTTGAATGGCTTTTGATTTTGAGTAGCTATTGTTGCTTTCCCGACTGAATAAGAAAGACTTCTTGATGATAAGGACGATGATGCATGGGTCTTGTTGGGTGTTTTGCTCTGTGAGGTAATTGTTGAATGATGTTTGTAATAAGCAAAGGGGCTTCGTGAGATACTTTTTATAGCTAGCAAAACACATTTTGGGGGTCTAAAATCATGGTGTTGTTTGTGTACGCAAGTCTACTCGCACACCCGCCAGTCCCCATATGAAAACATTAGTAAAATGTCAAAGAGCTCCTCAGAGATGTAGGCACGAAATGTGCTTCTTGTGCACCAGGAGGAGGTTGCCATGGCAATGCTATGCTGAGTAATAAAGGATGAACTGTTGTCTCGCAGGCAGACAGACTGAGTTTCCACTAGTTACCACAGGCAAAGTCAAAATGGTCTATATCTAAAAAAAAATCATGAAAATATTGTTTTTTAAATTTTTGGTATTCATTTAAGCTTAGGTTAGGCAGGCATAAGGTCAGTAGTGTGGTTAGATTTAAAATCGCATTTTAAGAAGATAAATTGTAGAATTAAGCAGGTGTTACGAATCCCTTTGTCCCAGCAGTCTAGGGGGGATGGTATTGAGACCCTTAACATAACTCATGCAAAGTGTAATAGTGACAAAGTAACGGTGAGAACGTATCTGACATTGTAACAGAATTTACCTTTCGATAATCCGTACATAACCTGGACGTACCATCAGGTTTAGGAACCAGAATGCAAGGAGAACTCCAAGGGCTGGAACTTGGCGTAGCCAGGTCATTCTCCAACAAATATTTCACTTCATCCCTCATTATCTTCCTCTTAGAAGCATTGACACAATATGGGTTTTGCTTGATAGGGGCAGCATTTCCAACATTAATGTCATGTCCCAACACATTTGTACGAGTAGGAACGTCATTAAAGAGACATGGAAAACTGTGTAGCAGCCTCACAATATCGTCGGCCTGTCCGTCCGTTAAATGAACCAGACCTGATTGGATAGACAGCAGCATTTCGGAGTTGGGCAATCTAATGCACTGCTGCTGAGTATTGCGCAACTCCAATCCATCAACAATATGACAGTCCACTATCCTGTGATACAGCAGTTCCTTCCTCTGTTTTTGAACTAACTGGTTGATGGGTCGGGTGTGATATGCTTTCAGCATGTTAATGTGGCACACACGAGATGGGTGTTTTCAGGAGTTTGAAGCACAATCAGTTTCACTTCATTTATTTTCAATGACATACAGACCAGAGAAACGAGCTGACAGTGAAGATCCGTGAACAGGCAATAACACCAGTACTTGGTCACCTGGCTGTAATGGACGAGAAACAGCCAGTTTATCATAGTGTCTTTTCATACTCCTTTGTGAGGAAGACAGAGCTTCCTTTGCGAGAGCACAGGCTTGGTGTAGGCGCTCACGAAAGTGACTAACATAGTCCAACACATTCTCATCTCCTGTACACAACTCTTGGGACAAAAACTGTTCTTTAAGGACTTTCATTGGTCCTCTCACTGTGTGACCAAACACTAGTTCAGCCGGGTTGAACCCTAGAGACTCCTGTACAGTTTCACGAGCAGCAAACAAAACTAGAGGAACTCCCTCATCCCAATCTTTCTCAGATTTCATAACAATATTTACATTGCATAGACTTCAGTGTCTGATGCCATCTTTCATGCGCACCCTGAGACTCTGGGTGATATGCGCTTGCCACACGGTGCTTAATTGACAAGGATTGTAACACCTGTTTGAAGAGCTTTGATAGGAAATTGGTACCATGATCACTTTGTGCCACCTTAGGTAACCCAAATGTCGTGAAGGATTTAATTAAGGCTTTACTCACTACCGGGGCTGTAATCCTTCGCAGAGGAATGGCCTCGGGGTATCTTGTTGCCATACACATAAGAAACTGGTTACCCGATTTTGTCTTCGGTAACGATCCAACACCACATGTTCGAATGGTTCACCTATGACAGGTATTGGACAAAGAGGAGCGGGAGGAATAACCTGATTTGGTTTTCCTGTTATCTGACATTATGTGGCATGTCTGACAGAACTGAGCCACATCTTGTTTTAAACCTGGCCGAAAGAAATGTCGAAGGATCCGATCATAAGTCTTTGTGGGATAACACATATTGTTGAAAGGTTGTCAGAATCACTATTTGGTAAACAGCATTCCAATCTCCGTCCACGTCTACGCTGTCGGAATCACTATTTGGGAAACAGCATTCCAATCTTCGTCCACGTCTACATGGGATGTCCATTTACGCATGAGGAGATTACCATCAATGAAGTACGCCACATTCTTCTTCTTTACCTCTTCCACTGAGACAACACTAGAAAAACATTTAGCAAGCTTGGTGTCAACCTTTTGGTTAGCAATCAGCTGCTCACGAGTGACTGGTAACTGTATTGCATTAGCAATAAGTTCAACATACTTCGATTCTTCCCTGGGCTGTTTGTCAGAGGTGATCAGCTTCCCAGAGGTAGCGCACAACCCATCCTCTTGATCAACCTCAGATTTGTCGAACACTGTTCTGTTCAATCACGCCACCCACTTGTCGTGCCTGAGCACGAGTGACAGCACAAGCGGGGAACACGTGGAAACCTCTGTGCCAGCTCATTGGAGAGAGAGTGGTCACTTTTATCCAACACTTCCAATACGGGTATTACCTTTCCTCCGGCAATATCATTACCCATTATAAAGGTCACACCTTTTACTGGTAACCTAGGACGTACCCCCACTCTGAATATTCCATTGATTAACTCAGAGTGTAATTTCACAAAGTGCAATGGCACTGGGACAAAACCCATTTCAATACCCTGAACTAAACACACTGGAACCACAGTATGTATCGTCAGATAAGGGCAACACATCAGACGATATAAACGACTGCGCCACACCAGTATCTCTAAGGATTTTAACCGGACGCTGAGACGCTTCGTCATTCGCTAGGGACACAAACCCCCTCGAAAATGAAAGGTTCATAACTGCGGTCGGGGACTGAGACTTGCAAACTGCAGTTACCCTGAGGCACCTGTTTAGTTTCAGACCTCACCACTGTACGAATTAGCCCAACACCTGTTGGCGGCTTGGCACGAAGAGGCATCCCTTGTTTGTGTTTTAGCAGGAAGCAATCATTAATCATATGTCCCACTTTATGGCAATAGAAACAGGGACGCTCATTCTTCTGGCGTGCTTGATATAGTACTGCTGGCCGACTAGGGCTAAAAGTAGGCAATTCAGTGGCTCTACTCTCAGTATGAGCCGCAAACACACTCTTGTGCGTCAACACAAACTCGTCTGCCAACACAGACGCTTCTGACAGGGAGGATACTTTGTTAGTTTAGGTAAACTACAATGCGTTCGGGTAAGCAATTTTTAAACTCTTCCAACAAGATTAACTCCCGGAGAGAGTTGAAATCAGTTACCTTACTAGCAGCATGCAACATCAAACAGATTTCCCTTGTCTCTAGCAAATTCCACATAAGTCTTACTAGAAGACTTCCTATGAGACCTAAATCTCTGTCGGTATGCCTCAGGCACAAGCTCATAGGCGCGAAGAACAGTAGCTTTGACCACATCATAATTCAAACTGTCTTCCAGAGGTAGCGCTGACAAAACCTATTGGGCTTTACCAGTTCATTTACACTGAAGCAATAGGCACCATACCTCTTCAGGCCATTTCAATGCTACGGCTATACGTTCAAAAACACAAAAATAGGAGTCAACTTCTGCCTTGGTACCTTTGTTCAGAGAGTCAATCTGTCTACTAATGGCAAAAGTGTTGGAAGCTCCAGTTGGTGAGGACGGCTCACTAACAGGCATAGCAGGAACGAAGGCTAGCCTCGCTGTCTCTGCCTCCAGTTCCATCTGGCACATTTTGAACTCCAACTGCCGTTGTTCTCCGTCTACCTCAATTGTACACATCTCCAACTCTTAACTGCCTCTGTTCTCGTTCTTTTTCCTTTTCCTGCCTCAATTTTACACATCTCCAACTGGAGAGTCTCTCGCCTAATTTGGGCTCTCTCTTCCGCCTCCAGTTGGAACTGTATTGACCGGACATCCCTCCTGGCATCACCGGTTGACTGTGGGGAGAGTGGATTAAAACGGGGCAATGTTGCTGGAGCTTTAGCCTCGCCCTCGTTCTCAGACACCAACGGGCTTAGAGGAGCAGCAACCTCCCCTACAGGGGTAGTAGGCTCAGGCAGCGGTAACACAAGCACCTGCTCTTCCAACAAAACATTTAACACTAGCTGTTTAACCGCCACCTTAACTACACTCTGCGGAATCGATACAGAATAATGGTCAGCCAAGGTCATTAAATTAACTCTACAACATTTGTCAAAAACCTCCCACGAAGGGTTATCCAAAAAGGATTTCAAATCAAAAGTAGCCATCTTGCACTACTACCAAACAAAAGCCAACAAATAGCAAACACTAATGCTACATCAGCTATGACACTCAACACTCAACTAGACCACTATAACAATCTGCACGAGCGTCATGGGTGTCAGTAATGACATATCCCGGATGGGTAGCTGGACCCAAGGAAAGAAACAAATATCCAAAATCACCCCTAAGACTAGCCTACTTCAATACAGCTAACTAACTAACCAAAAATACAGTGGGTGGTCCGCCCAGTTCTTACTAGTGTATTTTGACGAAGTTTAACTACGGGTAGTGTATGCCCATGGGCGACTTGTCTTGGTACCCCCTTTTCCCACCATTAAACAAACAGTTAAACACCATAACAGAACAATACTCACAGTTGGGGACAAAGTGACATGTAGGTGCAAAAACAAGAGAGATTGAGCTCCAGAGGAACCAACTGAATGGGAAAGGGGATGTGATTGGGTAATGGAAACAGGAGGTGTGTCTTATGATTGATGACTGCATGGTGACTGATTGGGGAATGATGATTGCCACCTGTGAGGAGGGGAGAAGGAGAGAAAAGAAATACACACACACAGGATACACACACAGGATACCTGTATCCGTAACAGCAGGGTATATGACTTTGTGGCTGTGGTAACTAGTGATGACTGACAGACACTCTCCCGCTCTCCCCTACTCACCCGCTTCTTTCTGTTAGCTCTTTCTGCACATCTCCATCAGTTAAAAAAACCACTTAGCGCACGGATCCCGCTAGTGGGATCAAATTCAACATCCGGACAACATCCGGTGCATCACAGTGCTTGAGGTGTTACTACAGCCGCAAGTTCGATCCCAGGCTGTATCACAGCTGGCTGTGACCGGGAGACCCATGAGGCAGCCCTGCTTCGTCCAGGTTAGGGGAGGGTTTGGCCAGCCAGGATTTCCTTGTTCCATCGCGCTCTAGCTACTCCTTGTGTCAGGCTGGGCACCTGCAAGCTGACTTCAGTCACCTGTTGTACAGTGTTTCCTCCAACACATTGATGCGGCTGGCTTCTGGGTTAAGCGAGCAGTGTCTCAAGAAGCAGTGCGACTTGGCAGGGTCATGTTTCGGAAGATGCCTGGCTCTCGACCGTCGCCTATCCCGAGTCCGTACAGGTGTTGCAGCGATGGGACAATTCTAACTACCAATTGGGGAGAAAAATGGGTAAAAGTACAAAAAAATGAAATAAATCAAATCGAGCAGTGATGCGAGCTGGGGTCGGCAGACACTGAGGAATCTTTTGTTACATTTGTTTAATTATTGGAGTGGCTCGCAGTGCGAGTGAAGTGGATACATTGTATCTTTTCATTGTTAGAACCAAGAGCACAGGCCAGTCTGGCTATGAAGCCAACCTGGTCTCAGAGCATTTCGTATATTATTCCTTATGTAAATCCGAAACACTCCATTTAGTATGATATGGTACATTTCGTATGGTATGTTTTCATTTGTGGATGGGAATGGGTGATGGATACCCATTCCGTATGGTATACAAATTTGCCAAAAAGTACAATATGTTACAAATTTGCGTATATATGTATATATATGTATGAATTCTAGATAGGTGGCTAACATTAGCTAGCTTGCTAACTTAAGCGGGGCTAGGGGTTAGGGTTAAGGTTAAGTTTAGGAGTTAAGGTTAAGGATAGGGTTAGCTAAATGGTTAAGGTTAGGGGAAGGGTTAGCTAAGAAGTTGCAAAGTAGCTCAAATGTAAGTAGTTGAAAAGTTGCTAATTAGCTAAAATGCAAAAGTTATCCGTGATGACATTTGAACTCGCAACCTTTGGGTTGCTAGACGTTCGCGTTATATGCCCGCCCAACCACCCTACTTTAGTTTTGCCTAAAGTAACTATCTTATGCAACCATACTAAACGTCACATATCATACTAATTTGAGTGTCCCGGATTTAGATGACTTTGTTACGTGTAGTCCATGAGACTAGGCTAGTCACGCAGCCTCAGTGCCATAGAGGGAAAGCGGAGCATATCGACAGTCATGCTTGCACCTTTATGTCGCTGAAAACCCCGTCTCACATTTTATATAATTTCATAAACCATGTCGCAGGCCATATTAAACTACTAATGGGCCGCTGATTATTGTTTTGATAAACTACTTTGTCCAGTCATGTTACCTAGCTAGCTTGCTAAACATCCTGGTAACTTGACCAATAGTCTATGCACAAATGTGGATTTGCACAGGAAGAATGGAAAAGGAAAAGATAGCCTACTCAAACGAATGTGCTTCAGAAGTAAGATGCCATATGCCTAATATAAATCATTCAAAACTATATCTTAATCAAAAATCTATATTTTTCCGGTGTTCCTTCAATTATTTTCTAAGTTGGGAGCAGTGTGTGTGTGTGTGTGTGAACGAGTGAGTGAGACCTTGAGTCCATAATAGATTGAGAGTACTGCCCTGTATCCAACGCTACAGCGTACATCAGAACCAATGCTAATTATATCTCCCTCTAAATCTCCTGGGTAAATCATGATTCTGTATGCTTAGCTGATACGCACATAGACACTTCTATAGGCCGAGCGATACCTCCTTAGGGTTTTGTTAGAACATTGGGCTACAATTCATGTCAAGAGAGAGTGATGTGAGTCTGTGTGTGTAAGAGAGAGAGAGGATGTGTGTGTGAGAGAGGGAGATGTTGTGTGGGAGAGGTAGAGTAAGTATGTGTGAAATATACAGCGTAAAGTTATCTGAAGAGTAAGTTAAAGATGGTTTCATGGTGTGTTTCTCCCTTACTGCCACAATGATATGCAGATCAATATGCATTTATATTCCAGACCTTACTACATTCCTCCTGCTAAATGACAGGTAGGCCTTTGGATATGAGGAAATCATCTATTTTCTGCTGTAGGGATAGCCTATTCTATACTGAACAAAAATATAAATGCAACATGTAAAGTGTTGGTCCCATGTTTCATTAGCTGAAATAAAAAGATCCCATAAATGTTCCATGCGCACACAAAAGCTTATTTCTCTCAATTTGTGCACACATTTGTTTACATCACTGTTAGTGAGCATTTGTCCTTTGTCAAGATAATCCATCCATGACAGGTGCACAGCATGATCATTACACAGGTGCACCTTGTGCTGGAGACAATAAAAGGCCACTAAAATGTGCAGTTTTGTCACAACAATGCCACAGATGTCTGAAGTTGAGTGAGCGTGCAATTGACATGCTGACTGCAGGAATGTCCACCAGAGCTGTTGCCAGATAATTGAATGTTAATTTCTCTACCATAAGCTGCCTCCAATGTTGTTTTTGAGAATTTGGCAGTACATCCAACCAGCCTCACAACTGCAGACCACGTGTAACCATACCATCCCAGGACCTCCAGTAAGACAGGACCATCCAGAGGTGACTCTCTTCCAAGATCGTCTCACCCATATGCATCCATGGCCAACCGGCTGCCATGCCTAGTTGCTTTAGGGAAGGCCAGGTGCACCGGCAAGAGTACCAAAGGTTGCAGGAGTGTTAGTCCTCTCAGTCTGGTGAGCGTGTTGTAGAGTTGTCTTCTAGTAGATTGCTGAGTAGGTGGGTGGGTGGAAGGGTGTGAGTAGATGTGTTGAAATGTAGGAGGGTTATCACCTCTGTGTGTTTTTGTTGCTCCCTCGGCAGCTAATGACAGAGGAGAACTGCTGTTGCGTCCGTCCCTGGTCGTATAGCTTGTTGAGTAGAGTGTAGAGTGTCTATTTGTGGTGAAACACAGGAGGGTTGTTACCTCAGTGTGTTTTTTGTTGTTCCCTCGGTGGCTATTGACAAAGGGGCCCTGCTGTTGCGTCTAGGGTTGCAATGGGTCGGAAACTTTCCGGTAAATTTCCGGAATTTTGGGGGAAGTTTTCCATGTAAAGTTAAACCCGGGAATATGTGGAATTTTGCAAAAATCCAATAAAAAAAGTTCGCTTATAACAGTGAACCGTTTTTTTGTGGGTTAACACATAAGGCAATTCTAGGTATTGTGCCATATTTTGGTTAAACTTTCCCCAATTAAATGGAATTGCAACCCTCTGCATGCATAGTACATTCTTCCATCACATGTACAGCTGATTCTCAAGATCTTGCACACTAATGAGATCCTATTGAGCCCACACTACTACACTGTCTGAGCCAAAGACTACAAGTTTTCTGGTAAGTTTTGATTACAATACTGGGTGGAGTGAATATATTTTATATGACATACATGATTGTGTCCCACTTGTTGTTGATTCTTCTTGAAGCCTGAAATGTGGCAAAAGGTCGCAAAGTTCAAGGGGGCCGAATACTTTTGCAAGGCACTGTACTCTGCCAAATCATATGTGAAGAATGCAACAAAGATGCAGAATCATCTGAAGTGCATAAAGTTTCCACAGCGCTCACAACAAGCAATCTCGGACAAAAGTCCCTCTACTTCTATTCGAGGTGAAAATGATGAATCAGACACCTTATCGATAGCAACAGCTAAAACAATTAATACACTCTACACAAGAGCCAAGGAAATGGTTAGGTGTGTGAAGGGTCATCAAGTTATAGCAGCAATCTACCTCACCAAGAAAAGTGAGAATAAGAGTACCACATTGAAGCTGCCCAGCAACACCTGTTGGGTTGGGGTTGTCATGTTGGACAGTCTCCTGGAGGGGAAGGAGTCTCCAAGAAATGGCCATATCACAGTCTGCCGATATGGACAGCCCCATCAAGAGGATCCTCCTGGATGATGTATTTTGGGAGAGAGTGGTAAGCAGCCTGCAACTCCTGAAACCTATAGCAGTAGCCATTGCACGGATTGAGGGAGACAATGCCATCCTTTCTGATGTTGACTCTGCTTGCAGATGTAAGAGAAGAAATCTGTACTGCCCTGCCCACTTCACTGTTGCTCCAAGCAGAGGAAACTGCAGTTCTGAAATACATCAAAAATCGTGAAGACTTCTGCCTGAAGCCCATACACGCCACAGCGTACATATTGGACCCCATGTATGCTGGCAAGAGCATCCTGTCTGGTGCAGAGATCAACAAGGCCTATGGTGACATCACTGCTGTGTCTCGCCACCTTGGCCTGGATGAGGGCAAGGTTCTTGGCAGTCTGGCGAAGTACACTTCCAAGCAAGGGCTTTGGGATGGAGATGCAATATGGCAGTCATGCCAACATATCTCATCAACCACCCGGTGGAAGGGATTTTGTGGATCTGAGGTTCTTTCCCCTGTTGCCTCCATCATCCTCCAAATCCCACCAACATCAGCCGCCTCAGAGTGCAACTGGTCCTTGTTTGGAAACACACACACCAAAGCATGCAACAGGCTGACCAATACAAGGGTTGAAAAATTGGTGGCCGTCCGGGGAAATTTGAGGCTTTTTGAGCCTGACAATGAACCATACTCAACAAAGTTGGAAAGTGACAGTGAAGAGGGCCCACGGTCATGGCAATCCTTGTTGTCCGACGTCGGTGGATAGACTTAAGGTGGAAGGGTCCATGGTCTGTGGCAACTCTTCGCTATTGCCCCTCGTCAGAGACGTGTAGAGGCCCATGGTAGTGGCACCTCTGATGTCTCAGTCCGAGCCTGTGACGTAGTTAAGTCGGTTGTTGTGATGGTTCATATTGGTTGTGATGAGTTGATGGCTCGGACCAGAAGTTATGTAAGGCCATGGTCATGGCAACCCTCAGGGGCGGAGGGTCTTTATCAGATTTTTGGAAGGATCCGTGGTCACGGCAAACCTATTCCATTAGCCGCCGCCGAAGACTCGACAGGGCCCGTGGTCACGGCAGCCCTGTGTCTCATGGCCTGAGCTGTTGTTATGGTTGAATTGTTGGACTGTTCCTGTGATCTCCGTATAATTTTTTTTATTCAACCTTTACAAGTCAGTTAAGAACAAATTCTTATTTACAGTGACGCCACCTTTTCAGGTGTGGTGTAATTCATGATGGTGTTGTTGGATGGCGTCCTAATGTGTTGAGTGGAATAGGTTGTTTGGGATGACAGAGACGTAGATGGTGACGGGGCGGTGAAAGAGGAGGGTCATAACCGAGTTGGTATTACGTGGTTCCGCAAATTATAGAGAGATTCTTTTGCTGGGTCCATGGGGTGTAGTGTGGATGTCCGTTTGGGTTAACCAATGTTGCTGGATTTAAGGTGTCGTTGTGGTGTGGTCCGTTTTCAGTGGTGTTCCAGTGCTGTCCTGAGATTGCAGGAGGGCTGACTGTGGGATCGTTGAAGGTGGGGAGGTCGTCTCCGTTAGCTACGAGCAGGTTGATCGTCCGATCTATCCCTTGTCTGGTTCCAGAGTTACGAGTGGGTCTTGGTCTGTAGGGTCCATTTATTCATTGATTATGTGACGTTCCGGATATGAGACGTGGTTACTGGCCGGAAAATGTTTTCAGTGGCCCGTCGGTGCGTCTCCTTTTACAGGAGGTAGAGGGTCTGAAGGATCATTGTTGACCAGGTAAAGCATCTGGTTGTCCTTCGTAGCGTCTTCGGGATTCAGAGGTAGACGTAGAAGTGCCTGTGTTCCTCATGCTGGGCATGGAGGTCGTTGAAGTCCTGATCGGTAGTCATGGCATTATCGTTCTTTCGCATCTTTTTCGCGTCTCCTCTAAGTACTTCGACCAAGGGGTGCTGAGACTGAACATGTGTTCTTCTTTTATAGAGGGCAGGGGCGAGGTCTAATAGGTGTAGAGGATTCCTATTGGTGCATGATGTGTTCATGCACTGAGCATGTGAGGTGTATGGCCGATTCGTCCAATCAGAATGCAGTATCCATAGTGGCTAGTTTGGGATGTCAATGTCATCTGGAGATCCGGTGGTATAGGGATCCTGCGTTATTGAGATGGAGGGCCTGTTCCATTGATTACAATGGTGAAGGCTTGTAACGTTTCTCCATATGGGAAATTGCATTGGAGCGGGTGCCCTTACCTTTTTGGGTGCTGTTTCCATTGCGGACCAATGATCGGTCCAGGAGGTAAGAGTGCCACTCCGTGTGATTAAAGTGAGCCCTTGGTGGAGTTCCTGAGGGGTGTAGAAGACCCTCACTGTGTCCTCAAAGATGGTAGTCTAGACCTCTTGGTGTGCCATTGACCTGTGTGTTAGTGTTAGGGAGCGGTGGGCTCATCCTCTATTCTTTTAAGTGCCAATTGCCTGTTCCAAGGCTGGCAGGTCCGGGAGGTGTCAGAGGTAATGGTATACCCCAGGGGGGTTGCAGCCAGCCCGTGTAGAAGTTTTTCTGAGGTGTTTTGTGGTCCCACCATCATGTTGAAGTCAGGTGACTAGCTTTCTTTCTCTCTCTTTCTCTCTCCCGTTGACTTGTATGGTGCGTTGGGAGTGGTGGGCTCCGATTATACGATGTTGATTTCGATTTTGGGTGTAGGCCTTTCCTATGCCCAGGGGGGTGTTTGGGGCAGTGGTTTGCCATAGTTGCCCAGACCAGAGGGTCCGTTTTGTAAGTGTTTTCAAGGTCTTAGGATGTCTGTAAAGTCAGGCGTCTATGTTATCGATTTCCCATAGACTTCATTGTAAAGGTAGAGAGCGGTGGGCTCTTGTGTTCTGTTGGCCTTGGTTCTTCGTGAGTGTGGGTTAGGGTCCTGGGGCTATAGGGGGTAGGTGTATCCTATGTTGGGGTTGGAACCAGTCCAGAGTTTTGTTCCTGTGAGGTGTTTTTCCATTTTTCCAATGCTGTTGAAGTTGGGTGACTGTGTCACCGTTCTCCCATGTAATGTGTTAGAGAGTGGTGCACTCCAGCTGTGTTCTGTTCGTTTTAAATTGGAGTGTGGGCCGCTTTTGGGCCCATGGGATGTCTGGGGCAGTGGCCCACAATGTTGGGGTTGTGCCCAGACCAGGGGGCCTAGTTTGGAGGCGTTTTAGGGGTCTCTCAATCCCTTTCAAGTTGGGTGTCCTGGCCGTAGCTTTCTCATTGATTTCCATTGTGACAGGTTGTGATACCGCCTGGAATTGAACCACGCCTCTGTAACGGATGTGGAACGGCTAGTTTAGTTAGCGGTGTGCGCTAAATAGCGTTTCAATCGGTTACGTCACTTGCTCTGAGACCTTGAAGTAGTAGTTCCCCTTGCTCTGCAAGGGCCGCGGCTTTTGTGGAGCGATGGGTAACGATGCTTCGAGGGTGACTGTTGTCGTTGTGTGCAGAAGGTCCCTGGTTCGCGCCCGGGTATGGGCGAGGGGACGTTTTAAAATTATACTGTTACATTGATGCTGTTGACCCGGAATACTGGTTGCTGCGGAAAAAGGAGGAAGGTCAAAAGGGGGGTGAGTGTAACGGATGTGAAACGGCTAGTTTAGTTAGCGGTGTGCGCTAAATAGCGTTTCAATCGGTTACGTCACTTGCTCTGAGACCTTGAAGTAGTAGTTCCCCTTGCTCTGCAAGGGCCGCGGCTTTTGTGGAGCGATGGGTAACGATGCTTCGAGGGTGACTGTTGTCGTTGTGTGCAGAAGGTGTGGAGAGTGTGTTTCGTGTGTGGGTGTGCTTTGTGTGTGTGTCAGTGTGAATGTGTGGGTAGAGTCCAGTGAGTGTGCAAGGGGTCAGTGTAAAAAAAGGGTCAATGCCATAGTCCGGGTAGCCATTAAAGTCACTGATTGTCCATAGATTCCACTCACCTGGTGTCCTGAATCAGATCCTGATTAGAGGGGAAGAATACAAATCTGCGCTGTCTTGGAGATACCAATCATAGACATGTAGAATCACCACACACAGACAAATAAACCACTTAAAAGACATGTTTACATTACTATCCTGTCTCATAAATGATTGATATCTGTTTTAGAGTGAATTAAGTCCAAGCGTGAAGTAAGTCCTTGTTCATTCGCACACTTGACTTCCCAACCTCTGGTTGAGGCAGCAATCTCAGTGGAAAGTGGGAAACGTTTCAATATTCATGTCACCGACATGTTTTATTCTCTTAAGAGTGCAAAGAAGATTTTCTTAACCAAGAGTCAAACTCTTTGAATGGAAGATGCCTTGGGGCTGAAGAACATCAGAACTCTTTTATGGGTGTGCAGACTGACTTTCCTGTCCTCGGTTGGTTTCAAATATGGGGGTGAAACTAAGCTTGCTACATCTAGGGGACCGAGATCTACCTAAGTCATCCATAATCTGATATAATTTCACATTTCATTTCACGTGAGAAGTCAGTTAAGCAATGCATGTGACCGTATGGCAGACATTGTTCTCCACAGGGTTCAGTCCAAGCAGGTTATCAAAGTTCATAGATAGTGACTTTAAACGGCAATATATATATTTTTTTTGACAAATGGCATATCAAATGAAAAGTGTCCAAACAAACACAGAAAAACACTTCCGGGATGGGAGGCTACTCAATTTACCTCTCACTCTACCATTGCCTGTCAATCACTTGTACCTACCTGTAAGCAATGGTTGGAACCGGTTCAGGGAACAGAACAGAAAATAACACAATTGTAGTAACAGAACCCGGAACGAAAGCGATCTATACTGTTCCGGAACAGAACCGTTATTTTAAAAGCATGGAAACCAGGTAATAACGTTCTTTTACAGCTTCTAATCCCAAGCCAAAAGACTGCATAAGAATCCCAAGACATAAGACTATTCATTTTGGATTTTCTTATTTAGTTCATGTAGTAAATATTTTCTTAACCAACAACGCAAGTTTTAAGAAAATCGAGTTAAGGGCTTGTAATTAAGAATTTTACGGTAAGGTCTACATCTGTTGTATTCGGCGCATGTGACACAGTTTTAAGTTCCGGGCACTTTTTTCAGTCCCACAAAAACATAAAACACAACAAAGCCCTTACTCTGTCACTCAGAAATGGATTCCAGTGTCTACCTGACCTGGAAATCTTTGCCAATGTGTGTAGTCTACCTGCCCCTCCGAAGCTACTGTAGTCTACTGAAGTTGCAAGCGGAATTCAGAAATTAGGGTGAAGTTATTTAATTCTAATGAACTTTTTCAATGCTGGTTAAGGATACTATAGTTATCACGTTTCACATTGGATTTATTAACTTTAAAAAGGTAAGACGTGTTTTTAATTCTGGTGCCACTCTGCACACACAGCTTGTTAGCTAGCTAGCTCGCTCTGGTTCAACGTTTAGCCAACTCTGAAGTTCATTCATTCAAAGTTCCTCCATAGAAGCTGCTCTTCTGTAGATATAATTATGTGGGCCTAATTCAGATAATGCATGTCAATAATGCCCAGCTCTTCAAGCCTCCTCCAACATCTCTCGCTCTTTACACCATACACAACATTTCTGTCGCATCTTGAGCCCTACAGTTGTCTGTCCATCGCACATATAAACAACTATAGATTGCCCACTCCATAGCAAGCCGCTCTATCCGCACTGATTGGTGAATTATTTTAATGTTGAACTAAATGTAAACATTTCAGAGGTTTAAAAAGGAATAGAATGGAACAATATAGCGGCAGGTGGCCTAGTGGTTAGAGCATTGGGCCAGTAACCAAAAGGTTGCTAGATCGAATCACACTGATACGGTAAAAAGCTGTAAGTCTGCCCCTGAACAAGGGCAGTTAGCTTAGAAACAGTGGGTTGTCATTGTAAATAAGAATTAGTTCTTAACTGACTTGCCTAGTCCAATTTGTAAGTCGCTCTGGATAAGAGCGTCTGCTAAATGACTTAAATGTAAATGTAGTTAAATAAAAAATTATATATATATATATAAACCATAACTTTTTGGGTTCGAACTGGTTCAAATCTTTATTTTGCAGGTTAGAACAGTGGAACAGAACGAAAAAAATATATATGGTTCTGTTCAGAACTAAATGATTGGAAAATAATTTTGGTTCCAACTCCTACCTGTGATCAAAATGACCTAGCCTGGCCGCCGCTGCCCCTAGTGGTGGGATGTGTATATTGAAAATAGACTGTCTAACTGTGGTACACTAACCACTAGAATACATAATTTCCTAGCAGTGGTAGAAAATGTCTCTTGCAGATTGAGAATCCTTTTAAATAAATAATTCATAGGTTAAATGATTTGTTTCGTATGAAAATCAGTGGGGAAACAAAATAATCAGCATTATAATAGGCATCTCTTCTTTGGCAATCCATTTGTATTGTCATTTTTAATTATGACAATTAAGCAACCCCAATGTATGGCAAATCTGCAACCTCTAATCTCTCTACTTAGTGAGTGCCTTTACAGGTCAACACAGACGTGCATTGAGTATTGGGAACCATTTTAGCTTCACTTCCACTGTGACATGTCATGAGGCATAATATATTTTTCTAACGAACAGACATGGTTGATGTACAGCCATTATTGAATTAGTATAGTGTTGTCTCAACGCTCACTTACCTGCTACTCCCCCAATGGACATTATTTCTCCTTCTGCTGCCCTGCATGTTGGAGCTCGAAGCCTAAGATTTCCGCTGTATCCTGCAATAGCACCTGCAACTCTGACTATTAAACAATCTGAACCATGCTCAATTGGAGTTAACACATATATACAGTACCAGTCAAAAGTTTGGAAACACCTACTCATTCAAGGGTTTTTCTTTCTTTTATTTTTTTACTATTTTCCACATTGTAGAATAGTAGTGAAGACAAAACTGAAATAACACATATGGAATCATGTAGTAACCCAAAAAGTTTTAAACAAATGAAAATATATTTATATTCTTCAAAGTAGCCACCCTTTGCCTTGACAGCTTTGCACACGCTTGACTTTCTCTCAACCAGCTTCACCTGGAATGCTTTTCCAACGGTCTTGAAGGAGTTCCCACATATGCTGCGCACTTTTTGGCTGCTTTTCCTTCACTCCGCGGTCCAACTCATCCCAAACCAACTCAATTGGGTTGAGGTCGGGGGATTGTGGAGGCCAGGTCATCTGATGCAGCACTCCATCACTCTCCTTCTTGGTCAAATATCCCTTACACAGCCTGGAGGTGTGTTTTGGGTCATTGTCCTGTTGAAAAAGAAATGATAGTCCCACTACGCGCAAACCAGATGGGCTGCAGAATGCTGCGATAACCATGCTGGTTAAGTGTACCTTGATTTCTAAATAAATCACTGACGGTGTCACCAGCAAAGCACCATCACACCTCCTCCTCCATGCTTCACGGTGGGAACCACACATGCAAAAATCATCTCTTCATTTACTCTGCATCTCACAAAGACACGGGGGTTGGAACCAAAAATCTCACCTTTGGACTTATCAGGCCAAAGGACAGATTTCCACTGGTCTAATGTCCATTGCTCAGGTTTCTTGGCCAAAGCAAGTCTCTTCTTTTTATTGGTGTCCTTTAGTAGTGCTTTCTTTGCTGCTATTTGACCATAAAGGCCTGATTCACACAGTCTCCTCTGAATAGTTGATGTTGAGATGTCTCTATTACTTGAACTCTGTGAATCATTTATTTGGGCTGCAATTTTTAGGGCTGGTAAACTCTAATGAACTTATCCTTTGCTGCAGAGGTAACTCTGGGTTTTCCTTTCATGTGACGGTCTTCATGTTTCATCATAGCGTTTGATGGTTTTTGCGATTGCACTTGAAGAAACTTCAAACAAATTTTCCCGCATTGACTGACCTTCATGTCTTAAAGTAATGATGGACTGTCTTTTCTCTTTGCTTATTTGAGCTGTTCTTGCCACAATATGGATTTGGTCTTGGTACTGTATGAAAATCATTAGCCGTGTTTCAAATGTCCACTAAACTGCATGAGCTAGAATCAACTTCTCGACCCTTCTGTCTGAAGTGTGCACTCTTTTATAATAGACTTTCTGTGGTTCTTTTGACTCCACAGGAATCAACAAAGGAAGCTGTCTTCGGATCAATCACTTCCCAGAAGATAACAACTACGACACAGACAGCTCGGAATACATCTTACGTAAGTGCTTGTCTCCCGCCACCACATCCAGATGTCTGTTCATCCTTTATCATCGTGTGCAAAGCACACAATGCCCATAGATACTCAATGGTAGCTAGTGGTCAACGGGTGTTTTATCTGTCAACTTCCTTGGCCCCGGCCCATAACAGCATGATGTCATGACAGTAATTGGAGCTATAGAGAGAGAGACAGATGGCGTAAGTGCTGGGTTTATATAGAGCCGTCAGTGGGGGAAAAAGTTTTCATACTTGAGTAAAGTAAAGCTAGCGTTGTAAACATGCTAACCATCCTAACTGCTGTGTACTATACAGGTATAGTGCGGGCCTCCAGCCTCTTCCCCATCCTGAGCAACATCTTGTTGTTGCTGGGAGGACTGTGTGTCGGGGCTGGGAGGATCTACAGCAGTAGGAACAACATCCTGCTCAGCGCCGGCATCCTGTTTGTGGCTGCAGGTAGGTGACGTCACACAGCTATTCAAAACATTGCAATGGCGGCGATTACTTGCATATCTAGCATTGCCTTGGAGTAGACATTACCCACATATTGATGTTTACATATACTGTATATACTTTTGAAAAACTAAGCTACTGTATGGGCAAGGCCCTACATTTCTACCTCTTTCTCGATGTATCTCCTCAGGTCTAAGCAACATCATCGGCATCATCGTCTACATCTCCAGTAATGCCGGTGACCCTAGCGACAAGAAGGACGAGGACAATAAGGGTAGCTATGGATACGGCTGGTCTTTCTACTTCGGAGCGCTGTCCTTCATCGTGGCGGAGTCCGTTGGCGTTCTCGCTGTCAACATCTACATCGAGAAGAACAAGGAGACGCGGTGCCGGGCGAGGCGGGAGTTCATCAAGACCACCTCGTCCACCTCACCCTACTCCCGTATCCCTAGTTACCGTTACCGGCGGCGACGTTCCAGTTCCCGCTCCACCGACCCGTCCCGGGAGACCTCACCCGTCGGGGTTAAGATGGGAGGAGGAGGGGGAGCAGGCATAGGAAGTGGAGCAAGTTTTGGGATGCCCATGGGTGGTATCTCCATGTACACCCTCAGTAGGGACACTATGAAAAGTGGGATAGCTGGGTACTGTAGTCCAGAGCGTGACTCAAGCTTCCTGCAGGTCCACAACTGCTTCCAGAAAGATCTGAAGGAGGGTGTCAACAGGAGAACGACTCCCGTATGAGGGTTGGAATGCATCTCTGAACTTGGTAGGATACAGGAGACTTCACTAAACTGTAAAGGAAACACTTGGACAGCACATGATCCAGGATCATTGTTGCAACTACAATACACAGACTATCTTCCACGTTGAAAGGTCATAGTTCATATGATGGAGTGTGCTCTTTTTTTGTTTTAACAAATTGCCGTCCGTCTTCGTTTGAATGTGGAGGAGAAATGGACGCTGAAGGAATATTTCGAAAACCTTTGGTAAAGCTACTATAAGTCCATTTGCAAAGACTACAGAAACCCAGACCTTTAGTAGCAATGCTTCTGTGATACACCATAAGAAAAGTATGTGTTTTGCATATCCCTCAACAAATGGTAGTCATATCTTGTTGTTTTGATGTTGTCAAGTGATAACTCACTGGAGGGGTTTAATTTTGCCATTGTAACTGGTGCTATACACTTTCAACACACTTTGAATATTCTGATTACACTCTTAGAAGAAAGGGTTCCAAAATAGTTTTGTGCTGTAGAACCCTTTTTGCTTTGGGTTCCTTGTAGAACCCCATGTCGAAGGGGTTCTATACTGAACAAAAATATAAACACAACATGTAAAGTGTTAATGGAATAAAAGATCCCAGAAATGTTACATATGCACAAAAATCTTATTTCTCTAAAATGTTGTGCACAAATATGTTTACATCCCTATTGGTGAACATTTCTCCTTTGCCAAGATAATCCCAAGATAATCCATCCACCTGACAGGTGCATATGAAGAAGCTGATTAAACAGCATGATCATTACACAGGCACACCTTGTGCTGGGGACAATAAAAGACAACTCTAAAATGTGCAGTTTTGTCAAACAACACAATGCCACAGGAGTGTTCAGTTGGCATGCTGACTGCAGAAATGTTCCCCAGAGCTGTTGCCAGAAAATTGAATGATAATTTCTCTACCATAAGCCGCCTCCAAAGTTGTTTTAGAGAATTTGGCAATACATCCAACTGGCCTCATGACTGCAGACCACATCTAACCTCGCCAGCCCCTGACCTCCACATCCGGCTTCTTCACCTGCGGGATCGTCTGAGACCAGCCATCCAGACAGCTGATGAAACAGAGTATTTCTGTCTGTAATAAATACCTTTTATGGGGAAAAACTAATTATAATTGGCTCGGTCTGGCTCCCCAGTGGTTGGGCCTATACCCTCCCCGGCCAACCCATGCCTGTGCCCCAGTCATGTGAAATCCATAGATTAGGGCCTAATGAATTCATTTAAAATCACTGATTTCCTGACATGAACTGTAACTCGGTAAAATCATTGAAATTGTTGCATTTTGCATTTATATTTTTGTTCAGTATACATAAAACCCCAAAAGGTTCTACCTAGAACTAAAAAGGGTTATTCAAAGGGTTCACATATGGGGACAGCTGAAGAACCCTTTTCAGTCCTAGATAGCAAATCTTCTAAAACCTGGGAATTTTGGTAAACATTTTTTTGTAAATTGTGTAACTCTAATCCTTCTCACTAACTGTCATGTGATCCTCATCTATCTATCTATCCTCTGTGGTCTTTGTATTGGCGGGAACTGGTGTACCTGTACTCTACGTGTGTTTGTACTATGATCTGACCCACTGTCATACTCTTACTATTAGTAAATATCCAAATACAAACCTGTTGTAGATTGAAAATAAGTAAAGGGGATGTATGGAAATACTGAACTCATTTTCATGAATAACATTCCAATCAATATAAATACGTAGATTTATTTCAATCAAATGAAGACATTGTCTTCATTGAGTGTTATATATTATTTTCGATTTTGCTCAGGGAAGCTGTATTGGTGTCAACTAATTTACACCTTTATGAAGCATTACCTATTAGGTATATTACGTAAAAGCATTTATGCCGTTATATCTTGTCTAATGCCATAAAGACTGCCATCAGTGTCCAAAAATAGAGGTGAGATCACACTGTAGGCAATGTCTTGTTGTTTAGGAATCCACTTTTTAATCATGTACTTCTGTGGAGGACTGTGTGTATGGCAAACTCCATGTAGAAGTTGCCCGTAGGCACAGATCTAGCATCAGCTTTACCAAAATCATAACCTTAACCATGAATGGATAAAAACCTTGGATCAGCATCTTGAGAAAATGTCATTCCCTTATGTGTTGGAAAACTAAAGTCTGGTTCACATTAGCAGTTTGAAGTGACTCAAATCTTTCAAAAATATCCAATCTTTGGATGTGCTATTTTTCCTGCAGTCTAAAAACCAAAAAGCACATGGAATTGTATAGTTGAAGCCACATTTCTAACCACCTCTGTAGGGGGTTTAAAGTCAGATACAAATCTGATTCCTGGCCCTGCAACTTGTGTCGGAACGGTCAAATCTGATTTATTTGCCCGTAAGTGGATTTTAGGCTGTTAATTGAAATATCTTGTTCCTTTTTAGCCACACTTTTGACAGTTTGACAAGAACATGTGGTAGCCAACTAACGTGAGCTAGTTGATTGTTTGCAAACAAATGAGTGAATGTGCTAGACCTCTACCTAGCTAGTTGACTGCTGTGGCTAGCCAAAAATGACTTGTTTTGAAAGTTGGATAATTTTGTCTGTTGACAAGTGATATTACACTATAATTTTGAACATTCAAAACAACTTGGAAACATCCATGGCAGGCATTGTTGTCACTTTAACTTGCTAAATAACTTCTGAGCGACAGGAAGTAGTAGCACCACCACCAATCAGCCTACACCACTGCACACACACCCATCGTTACTATGACAACTAGCGTTACTATGACAACTATGTCAGCAAATGACTTCTGTCTGAACACGCATCCGGTTTGGTAACTTGATGTAATGGACAGTCAATATTCCAAAAAGGTTTTGAAAACAAAACTGATTTGAGCATTAAAGCCTGCTGTGTGAACAAGGCTTAAAAGGCCACTAGTCAGAGCCAACTTCCTTTAAATTGAATCATCTGTGTAGCACAGTACACAACCTTCTTCCCTCAAACGTCACATTGTTCATGGTATTCAGTTCCCCCTCACATTGAGCTAATGAAGCAGGCTTGATAGGCCTGTAAATGCTCCATTCTGTGGCAGCACGAAAGGCATTAAGAGCATTCACAGGGTGTGAATGAAGGGAAGTCTACTAACAGACTCCAACACAGTGGCAAGAAAAAGTATGTGAATCCTTTGGAATTACCTGGATTTCTGCATAAATGAGTCATAAAAGTTGATCTGAGCTTCATCTTAGTCACAACAACAGACAAACACAGTGGACTTAAACTAATAACACACAAAGTATTGTATTTTCTCATCTATATCGAATACATTATTTAAACATTCACAGTGTAGGTTAGAAAAAGTATGTGAAACCCTAATGACTTTTCCAAAAGCTAATTGGAGTCAGCTAACCTGGAGTCCAATCAATGAGACGAGATTGGAGATGTTGGTTAGAGCTGCCCTGCCTTTTAGAAAACACTCACAAAAGAGTTTGCCATTCACAAGAAGCATTGCCTGATATGAACCATGCCTCGAACAAAGGAGATCTCAGAAGACTTAAGATGAAGAATTGTTGACTTGCATAAAGCTGGAAAGGGTTACAAAAGTATCTCTAAAAGCCTTGATGTTCATCAGTCCATGGTAATACAAATGGTCTATAAATGGAGAAAGTTCAGCACTGTTGCTAGTCTCCCAAGGAGTGGCCGTCCTGGTCTGTTCGTCAGCCATGAATTTGAACAATTCTCTCCCCTCATCACAGATAGTTTCCTCCACGATAAAGCTAAGCTTGTTCTCTCCGGTGTGAGCCAGTGATTTTTCCTCCCCCTCTAATGAAGACAGAAATGACAGGATGTTGTGTTACACGTGGCCAATGACTGAGCTGTTAGCTAGCTAGCTACTGTGTGACAGCACCGCTGCACCATCTATGTTGAACGATTTGTCAGGGTCTGTCAGTCATAGCAATTGAGGATAAGATTACAGACAAAACAGTGACGGGCAGTCTTCCTTTTCCATGTATGTTTTTCATTTGAACTTCACATTGATAGACAGCTTCATTAGAATTTTTTTTTTTTTATCATGAACTTTCAATCATTATTTACTTTAACCATGGTCCATGGCTATCACCACAACATGCTTGGCACTGTATATTTTGTATTCTTAACAGCTTCCCGCTAATTTTGGTATGCTTTAAGAATAGAGAAGAGCGCCCTTCCCAACGATTTAGAGTTTTAAAAAAAATCTACAAACAACTAATAATTATATGAAATAATACAAATAGAAATAGTAACACAAAAGGAATAAGATACTCAAGCTTCACGTCTGGAGGAAACCTGGCACCATCCCTACGGTGAAGCATTGTGGTGCCAGCATAATGCTGTGGGGATGTTTTTCAGCGGCAGTGACTGGGAGACTAGTCAGGATCAAGGGAAAGATGAACGGAGCAAAGAACAGAGAGATCCTTGATGAAAATCTGCTCCAGAGGTTCACCTTCCAACAGGACAACAACCCTAAGCACGCAGCCAAGACAACGCAGGAGTGGCTTCGGGACAAGTTTCAATGTCCTTGAGTGGCCCAGCCTGAGCCCGTACTTGAACCCGATCAAACATCTCTGGAGAGACCTGTGCAGCGACGCTCCCCATACAACCTGACAGAGCTTGAGAGGATCTGCAGAGAAGAATGGGAGAAACTCCCCAAATACAGGTGTGCCAAGCTTGTAGCATCATACCCTAGAAGACTTGAGGCTGTAATCGCTGCCAAAGGTGTTAAGAGTAAAGGGTCTGAATAGTTTTTGTAGATTGATGAGGAAAAAAACTATTTACTCAATTTAAGAATAAGGCTGTAACGTAACAAAATGTGGAAAAAGTCAAGGGGTCTGAATGCACTGTATATACACAGACAAAAGTATGTGGACACCTCTTCAAATTGGTGGATTAAGCTATTTCATCCACACCCGTTGCAGACAGGTGTATAAAATTGAGTACAATGCCATGCAATCTCCATAGACAAACATATGGGTGTGAATGTGTGTGGTTTTGTGTGAGAGTGTCAGTGTAGTGTGTGAGAGTGAGTGAGGGTATATACTGTATAGTCTTGTGTGCATAGCGTCAGTGCAAGATCGGGTCAGTGCAGATAGAATGGGTAACCATTTAATTAACTATTTAGCAGTCTTAATGGCTATTTAGCAGTCTTCTGGTTTGGGGGTAGAAGTTAGCCTGAGAACCGGAAGTCATTGGCAATCTTTCGGGCCTTCCTCTGACACAGCCTGGTATAGAGGTCCTGGATGGCAGGGAGCTCGGCCCCAGTGATGTACTGGGCCGTCCCCCCACTCTCTGTAGCACTTTGCTGTAAAGGGCGGTGACTCTTCACCGTCGGTGATTAGGCCTACCACCGTCATGTCATCAGCAAACTTTATGATGTTGTTGGAGTCGTATTTGGCCACGCAGTCGTGGGAGAACAGGCAGTAGTCGTGGGTGAACAGGGAGAAAAGTGTATCCATCTGCTTGATGTTTTTCCTCTCTCAATGTAGATATTGATGTCTGCCATTGTCTTGGTAACAGCCAGTGCTACCTTAAGGTAATGTTATTCTGGGAAGATATTAGGCTACAGGCCTTATTTTGGCTAATCTCTGAAAACTCTATTGGGGCACATGAAAGTGAGAATACAGAATGAATGAGAGTAGCTCCACTGAAATCTCTGTCAGGCATCCCTCTAAAATATATGTACTGTAATTGATTTCAAGTGTCTTTGAACATTTGTTTTAATTGAATAAAAAAGGTAATGTCACTGTCTGAAACGTGATTTGATTGAGTTGAGAAAAAGAGTTGTACTCATCCACATTTATATTTCCAAGATATTGTCTGAATGCTCAAACACAGAACTGGAAAGAAGCACTGCCATCCCCAATACATTTTTCCTTCTTAAAAGCTTGAATCCTCATTTTCAAAATGGCTGACATTTTTCCTAGTGGGAGTTCAATCCCCTAGTGTTCTGTTCCTAATCACTCTGTAGAATACATCCATGTGTAAGGGTACTTTTTTTATTCATCTGATTATGTTTGAGGACTGTATCGTTTCAGAAGGCGAAATGTCAGATACTGTTCTACCGCAATTGATACCAAATCTGAAAGTGTGGTTGAATGCTTCCTTGCCCTCTCTTTTGTGTTTTGGTTTAGAAATTAACATACAAAGAAGTTTGCTGTGCTAAGATGAAGTCTCTCCTTTTCCTTTTCCCTCAATTCTGAAAAGTATTATGCTTTTACTTTAAGATAACAATGAAAACAACTTGAAGTGGAGATTTTATAGATGGTATAAAACAAAGGCTCAGTTTCAGAGAACAAGCTAAAAAAATACATTTTCTGAGGCAATCTTCACGATACTGTAGTATGTGTCTGGTTTAAGTGTGTTGAATACAACAATTGTTTTCAATCATAACAATGCATTTTGTGCTTCAAGAAAAATACTAACAAACTAACATGACGTTTGTGAATTTATATAGACTCGGTGGCCAAAAGTATGTGGACATGCCTTCAAATTAGGGGATTAGTCTATTTCAGCCACAGAAACATCGTAACAAATCTGAACATGCTGTTAAAGGGTAGCGACAGGGTGGGACTGACTGACTGGTGTCCTTTCTAGGTGTTAGCAATAGTCTCCATCATCACAACCCAAGCAGAAAAATACATTTAAATATACTTAAATCATACTTAATTCATATATTTAAGTATCTGTGAAATATATACTTGTGTATTTAAAATGGTCTAAATATAATTTATATAATTTATATATACATTTAATAAACTTTATTAGCATTTATGTATATTAAATATATTGAAAATGATCTAAATTGGGACACTTTTCTGTACTTATATTCTTAGTATATTAAATATAGAGCACAACAAATATACTTTGAATACACCTTAACTTCATTTTATGTATATTTCTCAAATTAGAAGTATACACAATTTCTAATTAATTGTAAATGTTGTACATTTGATGTAGTTGACCAAACGCCATTGTATTATTAGTATACTAGCATGATCAATTAAATGGTTTTTGAATTAGAATTCCTATATTTTCTTTACAAATAAAGTGCATTTATGTTTTTCATGTATACTTTTACAAATAGACTTCTACTCATTAACCACATTGGCTATTGTAATTAGCCATGTAAATGTTAACTTGATTGACCAAGGCATCATCTCAGCCAATGTTACAACAAAGCACTTGTGGTGTGAGCAGCAATGTAGAAGTAAAATTGTTAATAACTGTGCACCAGTAGCATTTCATACTTTAGTTGTTCACATTACAGTGATAAATTAACAATGAAAAACATCTGTAATGTGTAATGTGTAATTCAAAGTACAACATTATTAGATTGGAAAACAATCAAAATGTGATTAAGCTAAATATGAGGGAAAGCATATTATAAATCAAAAACTTTAACTGCAAAAAATTATGGTTACCCATTCTATCTGCATTGACCCGATCTTATCCTAGGTAACAGTTGAAAAAGTACTCAAATACTTGAATAAAGATGCCTTAATAGAAAATGACTAAGTACAGATAAAAGTCACTTAGTAAAATACTACTTAAACTTCTTACGGCTGAAATCCCGTTAACGGGATCGATTTGACAACAGCCAGTGAAAGTGCAGAGCGCAAATTCAAACAGAAATCTCATAATTAAAATTCCTAAATTTTAACAAGTATTATATACCATTTTAAAGATACACTTGTTGTTAATCCCACCAGTGCCCGATTTCAAAAAGGCTTTACGACGAAAGCATACCATGTGATTATGTTAGGTCAGCGTCTAGTCACAGAAAAACACAGCCATTTTTCCAGCCAAAGAGAGGAGTCACAAAAAGCAGAAATAGAGATATAATTAATCTCTAACCTTTGATCTTCATCAAATGGCACTCATAGGACTTTTTTTTGTTCGATAAAGTTCATAAAAATCTCAGTTTACATTGGCGCGTTATGTTCAGAAATTTATTGCCTCAAATAAACATCTGGTGAAAGTGCAGAGAGCCACATCAAATTACAGAAATACTCATCATACATGTTGATGAAAATACAAGTGTTTAGCATGGAATTATAGATATACTTCTTCTTAATACATCCACTGTGTCAGCTTTCAAAAAAGCTTTACGGAAAAAGCACACCATGCAATAATCTGAGTACAGTGCTCAGGCACCAAAACAAGCCATACAGATACCCGCCATGTTGTGGAGTCAACAGAAGTCAGAAATAGCATTATAAATATTCACTTACCTTTGATGATCTTCATCAGAATGCACTCCCAGGAATCCCAATTCCACAATAAATGTTTGTTTTGTTCGATAAAGTCCATCATTTATGTCCAAATACCTTTTTGTTCTTGCATTTAATTCATAAATAAAAATTCACGAGACGCAGGCACTTAGTCCAGACGAAAAGTCAAAAAGTTCCATTACAGTTCGTAGAAACATGTCAAACGATGTATAGACAATTCCTTTGACAACCGGACAATTCCTTTGTCTTTAGAAATGAAAAGGAACGCAGCTCGCTCTCACGACCGCACGCATGACTTAGCTCATGGCATTCTGCCAGACCCCTTAGTCAAACAGCTCTTATTTGCTCCCCCTTCACAGTAGAAGCCTGAAACAAGGTTCTAAAAACTAGTGGAAGCCCTAGGAAGTGCAATCAGACCAAATTTACACTGCATCTTGGATAAGCAAAGACTTGAAAACCTACAAATCTCAGATTTCCCACTTCCTGGTTGGATTTTCTCTCAGGTTTTTGCCTGCCCTATGAGTTATGTTATACTCACAGACATGATTCAAACAGTTTTAGTAACTTCAGAGTGTTTTCTATCCAGATCTACTAATAATATGCATATCTTAGCTTCTCGGCCTGAGTAGCAGGCAGTTTACTCTGGGCACCTTATTCATCCAAGCTACTCAATACTGCCCCCCAGCCATAAGAAGTTTTTAAGTAAAAGCCTAAAACTATTTGGTTTTAAATGTACTTATGTACCGTGGTGGGAAAAGTACTACATTTTCATACTTGAGTAAAAGTAAAAAGTAATTCATATTCCTTATATTACGCATATATATATATATATATATATTTTTTACACAGAGGCAAGCCAGGGCGGGGCATGGCTGGGCCCAGGCCATGCTAGGTTGAATACTGACCCACCGCTGGTTTAAAATATAAATATTTATTTAATTAAAATGAAATAAATGAACTTGTTTCGCTGGTTGTATTGTCCCCTAACTAATCAGAAACATTGCATATGCAGTAAGAAGTTACTGGGACCTAATTGGTTAAATCGCAGTCATATGGTAAATCATGAGCACCTAGGCTACAGGGAAGCGTGCAGCTTGGTCAGCACACGCCCGGCAAATATGAAATATTGTCAGTGAAAAGCATCTAAAAACAGCCCTAGCCTATCTCAATATTTAAAAAATTCAATCGCAGAATAAACACAAGGCACATTTTTTCCTGATTGATCCTTTCAAATGATTTAACTGTAAAACGTACTGTAGTTTATTCCCATTAGTAGGCTACAACAAACTGGTGTACCAGGACTAATCTATTGGCACCAGCGGAGAGCGTCGGACATATGCCTGTTGAGTGCGCATATTCACTGTCTTCATTGGGCAAGTCAGTGTCACTGGAAAGTTTCGCGCAATACTTTCCTCCTGTCTAGATGTATGTCATATTGTACAATATGTATCGTATCCCCTTTTCGCAGGCCTAGATTCGATTCAATAAATGTATTCTAGTTCGGGCTGAACTGCTACGCCAAACATGAGAAACTCACACGCCTCCTATGATGTGTATTTAATTATGTTTGTTTACTGTCGGTCTCGGATGGTCGGCGGTGTTGTAAACGGTTTTAACCTGTGCTGCCTACTTGGCAATAGGCTTAATAACGAGCTTGTTTGACAAGGGAAACTTGTGGTGTTTCTTGGTCACATATATCACGTGTTATGTGATGCAATTGCACAAATTTTCACTTACAATGTCGATGTTTTTGCTGGAAAATGTTGGCCCATCTCCAGACACTTTTACTCGGCCCCAGACACAGCAATTTCTGCCTATGCCTCAGATGGAGAGACAGGGGGCACATACTCCAAAGTCAATTTCAAACGCAATATTTGTGTTTATTGATAGGTACGTGAATTGGACCATATTGCTTTTCGACTTGAGCATTTGAAATGAAACAGGTACTTTTTGTTTCAGGGAATATGTATGGGAGTCAAAAGTACATATTTTCTGTAGGAATAGAGCAGAGTAAAAGTACAAGTTGTCAAACAGATACCCCCCCCCCAAAAAAAAAAAACTGCTTAAGACTTTCAAGTATTATTACTTTTTTGGGACATTGGTGAAGCTCACTACCATGTACTATCAATCTGATATGTGCTGGAGTTTGGCAGAGAGTCAGCAATGTCAGGATTGGCAATACCGGAGTCTGGTTCCTTGAGGGGATGTCAAAGCCACTCTCAGGCCTGCAGCGAGACGGCTGCTGTTTACAAACACATTTAGTCCTTGTAAATAGTTTAGAGATACATAGAAACTCAGACCAAGCAGTGAGGATTAGCAATAACACAAATCCTTTTAAAACAGCATCCACAAATTGCCATAGGATAGACATGAGATGTCAGTACCCCAGTACAGTTGTAAAATGAACTGGTAAAAATGGCAGGTCCTAGACTCACTCTGTGTCACAGCACATGTATAGTTCACTGAGATGTTTGCCAAATAGTGTGTTGAATATATTAGAGTAAGTACCGGGAAATTAAAAAATGATTTTAAGTCCATTATCATGGCACTTTACACATGCACACTTTGATGTAACCCAATAAAGACAGCCTGACATCTTGAATCACAGCACACATTTATAGCAGCACCCCCCCCCACACCATGGCAGTCGGTTTGGTCATCAACTTTCCTGATCCACCTTAACAGCTGTAGTCTGAGGCACACAGGCCCCCCTCAGTCAACACAGTCAGAGATGGGAGAGGGCCGTGAAAACTAGGGCACAACAAAACTGACCCCTTTCCCTCAAACCAGAGGCACAGATCCATCAGAGAGAGAGTGGGAGGGTGTAGGCTGGGGAAGAGAGAGAGTGGGAGGGTGTAGGCTGGGGAAGAGAGAGAGTGGGAGGGTGTAGGCTGGGGAAGAGAGAGAGTGGGAGGGTGTAGGCTGGGGAAGAGAGAGAGTGGGAGGGTGTAGGCTGGGGAAGAGAGAGAGTGGGAGGGTGTAGGCTGGGGAAGAGAGAGAGTGGGAGGGTGTAGGCTGGGGAAGAGAGAGACATTTGTGGAAGGCTGTGTGGCTGTTAAAGGAGCGAAGCCCGCGGAAATCCACCATCGACGTCCGTCCCCAGAAGTCCGATGTCCCCACAAGTTTGATGTCCCTTCAAGTCTGCTTCAAGTGAGGACCTCGGCGCTACGCATTTCCTCTTCATTGTCCATTTTCTGGTCAGCGTTTCCACGTACAAACTGCACCATGCACAAGCGTACGAAGGTGAAGATGACGTTCTTTGTGATCCTGGTGGGTATGGCGTCCATGTTTACGGCGGTGGTGACGGACCATTGGGCCGTGCTGAGCCCGCAGGTGGAGCAGGTGAACGCGACGTGTGAGGCGGCCCACTTTGGCCTCTGGAGGCTGTGTAAGAAGATCATCTACATCAGTGAGGTGGACTACAATGGAAAGGGTTGTGGCCCCATCAGCTTACCTGGAGGTAAGACAAGATAACACGGAGACGGCTTTATAGGTTGGACCTGAAAATCTGCACTGTTTGTGTCTACGTTAACCCTCTCTATCTCTAACCTCTCTATCCAATGTCTGAGGCTACTTAATGTAACACACTTTAAAACATTTACTCCAATCAAAACAGGACCCAGGGCAGAATCCAATCTGGACCACGGAAGATCCGTTTTGTAGCACGGTTGACATTTAAAAAGGTCATTTCCAATTTTGCAAACATCTGCAGCATTTACTTTGAATGCGATCTCCGCGACTGTGGTAACATTGCCTTTAAATGGTGCACAGCCAAAAAGGGGCGATCGGATTGAATCCCGGCTTTATCCGACCATTGAATGACAACTGATGCTTTGATCCCACTACACTAACTTGTGATGACTCACACTAAATGTTGAGTCAATATCACATTGAGTCGAGAAATAAACTCATCGACAGGAAGGGGAATAGTTGAGTGGAGCTTGTAAAAGCAATACAACACATAGCTTAATGTAAGGAGCACTACCACTGTCTGACTGTGCCGTTGGTTCGGGGATGCGCCAAGCTTAACATCGTAAATCCCTTAATTCTTTATAGCTAGGAGGGGTCAGCCAAGAATGTTTACAAAATGAGTCCCAACCCGGCATTTCCACCTGTTCATTAAAGTGCCTGCACCAGTCGACATTATGAAATTCCCAGAGGCCCAGAGGTGAGCTAACTATGGAGTGGGCACATTTGCTTCAGAGAATCTAGCCAAGATTGTCCTAAGGGTGTGTGTGTGTTCGGGCAAGGGACCTTTGCTGATTGAAGCTTTTAAATAGCAGAGCAGTCAGAAAGGCCTCAAGAAACGCAGGGCTGAACGTAGCATAAATCATTCTGCTTTGTATCAGACCCTTACTAAAATAAGGAACACTGTTGTGCAGGTTATTTAGAGATACCCAAACTTACAGTGTCTTATTAGCTACATAGTGTTGAGTACCAACAGACGTAGGCCTATCATGGATACATTTGGTGGTCAGTGTGGGTGGTCAAAATCCACACAGAGCTGGCTTTTACAGTTAAAGTCGGAAGTTTACATACATTTAGGTTGGAGTCATTAAAACTCGTTTTTCAACCGCTCCACACATTTCTTGTTAACAAACTATAGTTTTGGCAAGTCGGTTAGGACATTTACTTTGTGCATGACATAAGTCATTTTTCCAACAATTGTTTACAGACAGAATATTTCACTGTATCACATTTCCAGTGGGTCAGAAGTTCATATACACTAAGTTGACTGTGCCTTTAAACAGCTTGGAAAATTCCAGAAGATTATGTCATGGCTTTAGAAGCTTCTGATAGGCTAATTGACATATTTAGAGTCAATTGGGGGTGTACCTGTGGATGTATTTCAAGGCCTACCTTCAAACATCATAGGGAAATCAGCCAAGACTGTTGACCTCCACAAGTCTGGTTCATCCTTGGGAGCAATTTCCAAACGCCTGAAGGTACCACGTTCATCTGTACAAAAAATAGTACGCAAGTATAAACACCATGGGACCATGCAGCCATCCTACCGCTCAGAAAGAAGACGCGTTCTGTCTCCTAGAGATGAAAGTACTTTGGTGCGAAAAGTGCAAATCAATCCCAGAACAACAGCAAAGGACCTTGTGAAGATGCTGGAGGAAACAGGTACAAAAGTATCTATATCCACAGTAAAACGAGTCCTATATAGACATAACCTGAAAGGCCGCTCAGCAAGGAAGAAGCCACTGCTCCAAAACCTCCATAAAAAAAGCTAGACTACGGTTTGCAATTGCACATGGGGTCAAAGATTGTACTTTTTGGAGAAATGTCCTCTGGTCTGATGAAACAAAAATATAACCTTTTGGCCATAATGACCACTGTTATGTTTGGAGGAAAAAGGGGGAGGCTTGCAAGCTGAAGAACACCATCCCAACCGTGAAGCACAGGGGGCAGCATCATGTTGTGGGGGTGCTTTACTGCAGGAGGGACTGGTACACTTCACAAAATAGATGGCGTTATGAGGAAGGAAAATAATGTTATAATATTGATAATAATATTGAAGCAACATCTCAAGACATCCGTCAGGAAGTTAAAGCTTGGTCACAAATGTGTCTTCCAAATGGACAATGACCCCAAGCATACTTCCAAAGTTGTGGCAAAATGGCTTAAGGACAACAAACTCAAGGTATTGGAGTGGCCATCACAAAGCCCGTACCTCAATCCTATAGAAAATTTGTTGGAAGAACTGAAAAAGTGTGTGCGAGGAAGGAGGCCTACAAACCTAACTCCGTTACACCAGCTCTGTCTGGAGGAATGGGCAAAAAATCACCAAACTTATTGTGGGAAGCGGAAGGCTACCCGAACGTTTGACACAAGTTAAACAATTTAAAGGCAATGCTACCAAATACTAATTGAGTGTATGTAAACTTCTGACCCACTGGGAATGTGATGAAAGAAGTCAAATCTGAAATAAATCCCTCTACTATTATTCTGACACTTCACATTCTTAAAATAAAGTGGTGATCCTAACTGACCTAAAACAGGGATTTTTACTAGGATTAAATGTCAGGAATTGTGGAAAAACTGAGTTTAAATGTATTTGGCTAAGGTGTATGTAAACTTCTGACTTCAACTGTACATTTTTGAAAAATAACTCATTGGCGAAACTACAAACAACTCACATTCCTTAACCCTGATCACAAAATAAAAAGCCTAAACTTCTTTTCAAATAGCCTTTATGGGGAAAAACTCAATGAATATCTTGTTGCTAAAACTCCCTTGTTGCTAACAACAAAATGTGCCTACATTGCTAATGCCACACATACAGCATTGCGTGTGAAGTAAATCAAATCAAATGTTATTGGTCACATACACATGGTTAGCAGATGTTAATGCAAGGTTAGCAAAATGCTTGTGCTTCTAGTTCCAACTATGCAGTAATATCTAACAAATTCACAACAACTACCTTATACACACAAATGTAAAGGGGTGATGGCGTGCGGAATAGGCAAGATGCAGTAGATGGTATAGAATACAGTATATACATATGAGATGAGTAATGTAGGATATGTAATCCTTATTAAAGTGCCATTATTTAAAGTAACTAGTGATATAACTTTATTAAGTGCATTTATTTAAGTGGCCAGAGATATGAGTCTGTATGTTGGCAGCAGCCTCTCTATGTTTGTGATGGCTGTTTAACAGTCTGATGGCCTTGAGATAGAAGCTGTTCTTCAGTCTCTCGGTCCCAGCTTTTATGGCACCTGTACTGACCTCCCCTTCTGGATGATAGCGGGGTGAACAGTCAGTGGCTCGGATGGTTGTTGTCCTTGATGATCTTTTTGGCTTTCCAGTGACATCGGGTGCTGTGGGTGTCCTGGGGGGCAGGTAGTTTGCCCCCAGTGATACGTTGTGCAGACCGCACTACCCTCTGGAGAGCCTTGGGGTTGAGGGCGGTGCAATTGCCGTACCAGGCGGTGATATAGCCCGACAGGATGCTCTCGATTGTGCATCTGTAAAAGTTTGAGAGTGTTTTAGATGACAAGCCAAATTTCTTCAGCCTCCTGAGGTTGAAGAGACCCAAGGTCTCAAGCTTAATGACGAGTATTGAGGGTACTATGTTGTTAAATGCTGAGCTGTAGTCAATGACCAGCATTCTTACATAGGTATTCCTCTTGTCCAGATGGGATAGGACAGTGTGCAGTGAGATGGCGATTGCATCATCAGTGGACTTATTGGGGCGGTAAGCAAATTGGTGTGGGTCTAGGGTATCAGGTAGAGTGGAGGTGACATGATCCTTGACTAGTCTCTCAAAGCACTTCATGATGACAGAAATGAGTGCAATGGGGCGATAGTCATTTAGTTCAGTTACCTTAGCTTTCTTGGGAACAGGAACAATGGTGGCCCTCTTGAAGCATGTGGGGACAACAGACTGGGATAGGGATTGGTTGAATATATTCGTAAACACACCAGCCAGCTGTTCTGCGCATGCGCTGAGGACGTTGCTTGGGATGCCATCTGGGCCGGCAGCCTTGCGAGGGTTAACACGTTTAAATGTTTTACTCACGTTGGCCACAGAGAAGGAGAGCCCACAGGCTTTGGTAGCGGGCTGTGTCAGTGGCACTGTATTGTCCTCAAAGCGAGCAAAGAGGTTGTTTAATTTGTCTGGGAGCAAGACGTCGATGTCCGCGACGGGGCTGGTTTATTTTTTAAATCTGTGATTGACTGTAGACCCTACCACATACGTCTCGTGTTTGAGCCGTTGAATTGCGACTCTACTTTCTCTCTACTCACGCTTTGCCTGTTTGATTACCATGCGGAGGGAATAGCTGCAGTTTGTATTCCGTCTGTTTCTGGTCGCCTTGCTATGATTAAAAGCGATGGTGGGAGGGGGGGGGGGAGATATACACAGCTGTGACTTTAATCTTCTTGGAAGATAACGCGGTCAGCAAACAAAAAAAGTAATTCAGTGGATAGACGCCAAGATGAATATAACCTTTCTAGTAGGTACAATGCCAGACACCAGGGTTTCAATTTGGTATCGCTAACTCTATTTGGGAATGAATAGCAATATTTATTATAGCCTCACATCTTAATGAGAGAAATACCAACCACTATGACAGTTCCTGCCCCTCTGTCATCTCTAAGTGATCCTCCATGGGTTTTGCCATCTGTTGGAATAAACAATGTATGTATATTGTAGCTAGTAGTCTACATAGATCAAGGAGAAATGGAGATCTATGTATATGTGTACATAAAGGTTGCTTTCCACTGTTGCTCACCTTGTTTGCCTTCCTAAATAATCATAACAGATGGTTAAAAAAAATAAGAATGACTGTAAAACAGGATATTGACATAACTTATTACATATGAATACTGTCCAGAACAGCAAACATACAATCTAGGTCAGGGATGTGGCGAGATGTTCAGCCGAATCCAATATAGCAACTGTTACAGAAACAAAGATATCGCCGGGATTTTCTGTTGTGCGCAGCACTATGCAGGGGGCCAATGGAGGATAAATATAGGCTGTGCAAATACCCAGCTGTCCTGGGGTAAGAGCCGTGAGGGAGTCAAGTGTGTGCACACCTTCAGAGCCCATCTGAGTGACAAGGGCACCTGCACAAGCCAGGCATAGCCCTTCAACCCCTAACCCCCTCCCTGGCGCTGCGTCCAAAATAATTTCCCATCCCATCGGGGTGGGCTACAAGGGTCCTGGGGTAGGCTAATCAAAGCCCGGCCATGTAGACAACTGGAACTTCAACCACACACCAGTGCTGGGAGGGGCAACCCGGGCTGTGGATGTGCCAATGATGATTTGTTGCATGTTGGTCTTCCTGGTTTGCTTTTCTGTATATAATGATCTCAATGGTAGACTATCTAATGGTTGGTTATATGTCCTTATTTCTATTTTAGACATGAGCTTAAATATTTGTATCTAACTTGTGTTTCATATTCATCCTAGCTGGGGGGGGGGGTGTTTAGGGTGGGTCATTTTCGGCTACAACACGACACGTTGTAGCTATGGCCTATGCAACAGGCAAAGGGAATGAAAACATGGGGCTCAAAGAAATGCCTAACTTATGTTGATGAAATTGCACACAAACTTACTGTGAAGCACCTCATTACAACACGATAGCGGAGGCTTATTTTCATCTCCTCACCTTTCTAAAGATAGATGGATTGTTTAGTGGTGCGTAGAATTTCTGTTTTGAGTAGGTCAGCTAATTGATACGCTATTGACTTGCCAGTTGAGTTCCATCGGGTGCTATTTACTTATCGTCCCTTTGATATGTTGACGCCGGCGAAGTGGCTCCTAGTTAGGGTGCGGTTTGGACTCCATTCGCACTGAAATGTATATAACCCTGTTGGTGTGGGTGTCACTGGAATGTTACACAGTTGGACCACCCTGACATTACTAATCCACTCACTGATAGACAGAGCATTGTCTGGACATGTGCCGAGTTATACGGTTCCGGGGTGGAATTAATACAACACAAAGAGAGCCACGGCATCTAATAGTGTGGGACTATATCCATGGATGTTGTAGTAGGATGTCCCTTGGGGTTATCCATACCTAGGTATGACGAGGGTTAGGTTAGTAAACATGCTGGAGCTAGAACATAATTGTCGTGTGTCCTTATTTTAGACAATACTACATGGTGTCAGAAGTGGTTTTAATAATCACATAAATGTGAAGGACGTACCAAGTAAATCGTACATTCAGGCTGTTTCAAAGCAGGGAGGGGAGGGCACAGTGTTGGAGATAAAAGAGCGCATATCATTATTTTGCTAGCTAACGAGCAAGGACTAAGTTACTGTTAAGCAACATGTTACAAGAGGAAAAAACTGGCGCGATTTCAGGGTTTGTGACTCCAAGTTCAACGGGCTCTGGCGCAAACACGGACAGGCCAGTGGCTAGTGGCCAGCTAGTGGCACAGTGGCCAGTGACTAGCAGAACATTGTCCGTTTGGCGCGCTCAGGGAAGAGCTGATCTGAGATCGGATTGTAGTGGGAATAAGAAATATCACTTTCTGAAAAGTTACAGTTGGATTCCCAGTTTACCTTGTCCAAAGCTGTGAATCAGGTTAGGCAGAGTGAGACAGTAAAAAGACAGCAGACGATGCTGCGTGACAGCAGCTCCCTGAAGAGCGAAGATTGAGGAAATAAATGCATTTTCCTACCTGAGCTAAAAAAAAAGCAGGGAAACACAGAACAGAGACAGACTGGAGAAAACAATCACAGACAGCACCAGTAGCTAGTTCAAGTGTTTGTCGCAGATGTGGGAAATCCCCTTTCCACAGATGGAAAGATTGCCCGGCAAAGGAGGCGGAATGCAGGAAATGTCACAGGAGAGGACACTTTTCAGCTGTCTGTCGATTCAAGCAAATGCATGAGGTCTCAGAGGAGGTACAGCAGGACAGCATCTTTCTGGGAGAAGTAAGGGAAAACAATGCTGGCTGGCATTCAAACATTAAACTCAATGGGGAGGTTGTGTCATTTAAACTATGTAATATTGATATGTGTAAACATACTGAATTATAATTGGATGCATTTTACCGCCATATCATACTGTGCTATGATTGGTTAAGACCACTCAAATGGTTAGGTCATGGTCAGTTTGATCCTGGTTGGCGATACGTGAACGAACGTGCCAGTTATAGCTAGCTAATAAAGAGCTACGTTAAGAAATATCCTGTAGTACTGCATTTTATTATTATTATTCTTATTATTTAAACTCTGTTTATTAAGTTTTACACACACACACAACATAAAGCAATATAAATAATATACTCAACTAGAAAAAATATATATAAAAATAAAAATAGCTTTAAAGATACCATACTTTAGACAAGTTAAACACACCAGACAGAAGGCTACAAAGGGCAATCTATAGTACAGGGACAGAGCAAACACCTCACCATTGTTCCTGTAAACAGTCAAGGGCTAAGGGTGGAGAAATGCAACCACTCACAGACAGTCATGGCCACAGACCGACCATCCACTGGACCAAAAATAAAGTTTACAATGCTTTAAAATAAAAACAAATAGAATGATTATTCATGTAGGCGTGAACAAAATGTAAAAATAACTGGGAAAAACAAGCTCACACTTCAGTCTCTGCCCGGGCAAGATGATCAAGGCATCCGAGGGCCACAATCGATAAGCACATGGACCTTAATGCCCCCCCAGCAAAAACACAGAGAGAAGCTCCCCCCAACCCTTAAGTCACAGGGGGGTCAAATACAGACTTATTTTAGTTTTAATTGGAATGCCATCAGAGGATGGACTGTTTAAAGTAAGACCGGGATGGAGCCCAAGCCTCATTAAACAGTTTGGGGTTCCCACGTGAATTGAATGTATTTTTTTCTAGTTTCAGAGAGCACAACACATCTCTCACCCAATATTTATAAGATGGGGGAGCTGCCATCTTCCAGTTCTGTAGTATTAGCTGTCTAGCTAAAAGAGTTGTATAAGCAACAGTGTTTGACTGGATTCTTGATAGGGGGGTACCTATGGGCAGTACTCCAAAAAGGGCTGTAAGGGGAGACGGATCTATAACAGTTTCATATATATCAGAGAAACATTTAAATATTAATTCCCAGAAACCTGACAGTTTATGACACCCCAAAACATATGCAACAGTGTGGCTGGTTCCACTTTACATCTGACACAGGTAGGATCAAAATCAGAGAATATTCTTCCAAGCTTCCTAGGGGCGCAATTTCAGATGTAAATGCAATCATTCATGACTTACAGAACCTTCTTTGGTGCCTTTAAAGACTCGATGGGAAAAGGATTTGGGGGAGGAACTTGGGGAAGACGCCTGGGAATCTGTGCTGCACAGGGTGCACTCGTCCTCTTGGATACGGTGAACCAATTGAATGAGGCTGTGTCTAGTGCTAAAAGAGGACGATCCATATAGATTTTTATGTATTTATAAAAAATTAAAAATAAATAAAAAGGTGAATCCCTTGTGTAAATGGAATGACAAAAGCACCACTTGTAGACTTGTATATAATGATATTCCCAGTCTTATAACAGGCATTGAGAGAGAAAATAAATCAAGTGTATAAAGGCTCACAGCCAAAAACCTAATTTGAAGTAAGGAAATCGAAGTAAGACAATCAAAAATAATAGTAATTATAATAGTAGTCTAGTTGACGCTGAGACAGCTTACAACCAATATCAAAAAACTATGTGTGCGCAACGTTGACCGTTTGCTGGGCATACAGCCTAGAAACACAGGAGTTAAGTAAAACCTTAATACAATTAAATGAAAATGACTGAATGCTTGTAAGGCACGCACACTAGATGATCAAAACATTAGATCACGGAGGTCTCCGGAGGTCTCCAGTGCTGCAATCGTTGTAGTGTGCGACGCCGTTGTTGTTTTGAGTGATGTGATTGCTGGCATAGTCTCGTTCCGCAGGATGGTTAAATCTGCTTTTAAAGTATCAGAAACTTCCTGTATTCGGGCCTCAATCGTAGCAACCACCTCCGTTTTCATTTCAACTATCTCAGAGCGTAGTAGTTTGATGGCCTCGAGAATGTTCATTTCAGCGCCGCCAGGCCAAGCCGCACCCCCGGGTACCTACCTGCATCTCAGACCAAACTGCAGCAGATTGCAGAGGAGCAACAACGAGACCCCATCTGCTGACAGATAGTGCAGCAGTGCAACAAGGGATGGCCCAGGCAGGAGGAACTGCCTCAGCTGCTGAAGCCCTATTGGGTGCACCAAAGTGACTTCCACTGTCATGGAGACCTTCTCATGAAAGGACAACGGAGAGTTATCCCAGAGACTCTACAACCAGAAATGCTAGACAGAGTGCATGAGGGACACAATGAGGATAACCAAATGCAGACTGAGGGCTCAACAGGCAGTGTGGTGGCTTGGTCTGAGTACTCAGATTGCCAAGCTGGTAGCCCATTGTGAGGTCTGTACAAAATGTCAACCTTGTCATCCGGAGCCAATGGCAACGGAGCTGCCAAAACGGCCATGGCAAAAGGATAAGGGCAGATATGTTCTATTGGGGAAATGACACTTATCTGCTAGTGGTAGATTACTACTCAAGATCCATTGAAATAGCAAAGACACCCATAACCACATCAGCTGGTGTTATCAATGGATTAAAGTCAATTTCTTCCAGGCGAGGGGTCTCTGAGGTCCTGGTTACAGATAACGCTCTCCAGTTCTCTGCAAGATCCTTTTCTGCTGTCGCCGCAGAGTATGACTTCACATATGACCAGTAGCCCCTACCATGCACACAGTAATGGTGAGGCAGAAAGAGCTGTGAAAACTGTCAAGGGACTGCTGAAAAAGAACAAGGCTCTGTTAGCTTACAGAGTTACACCACTGCATCATGGGCCGTCGCCTGCCGAGCTCCTGATGGGCAGGAGGCTACGCTCCCCGTTGCCTGTCTCGCCGGCTCAGCTTAAAGCCCGATGGCCTAACAGAAAGGCCTTCGCTGAGAGGGACAAACGGCTGAAACAAACGCAAACTGGAGACTTTAAATCGGAGACACCGTGCTACGGAGAGGCCAGAGCTGGCAGAAGGTCAACGGATTACAAACTCAAAGACATCAGCAATAGTGCTGAGGAAAGCGGATGCCCCATGGTCCTATGTGGTGGACACTGGCTCAGAAGAGGTACAAAGGAACAAAACACACCTCAGAGCTCTTCTTTCTTCAGCCGCACAGACTGAGGCCACAGAAAATGCACAAAAAGAGGGTGAAGGAGAGAGAATGCCCACAGAGCCACAATGTGAGGGGCCTCCTGGGTGGGGCAGTGGTCTAAGGCACTGCATCGCAGTGCTAGCTGTGCCACCAGAGACTCTGGGTTTGTGCCCACACTCTGTCGCAGCCGGCCGCGACCGGGAGGTCCGTCGTCCGGGTTAGGGAGGGTTTGGCCGGTAGGGATATCCTTGTCTCATCGCGCACCGGCGACTCCTGTGGCGGGCCGGGCGCAGTGCGCGCTGACCAGGTCGCTAGGTGCACGGTGTTTCCTCAGACACATTGGTGCGGCTGGCTTCCGGGTTGGATGCGCGCTGTGTTAAGAAGCAGTGCGGCTTGGTTGGGTTGTGTTTCGGAGGACGCATGGCTCTCGACTTTGTCTCTCCCGAGCCCGTACGGGAGTTGTAGCGATAGTAAGTACTAACAATTGGATACCATGAAATTGGGGAGAAAAAGAAAAAAAAAAGGGATGTGAAGCTCTGAAAGACTATGTTACGTGAAGAGAAAACATACTGTTGGGGACTATACCCAGCAAAAAGAGACTGTTGTACCTAAGTTAATGTTCATACTGTGTGATTTAATGCTTTCATACTGTTTCAGGATGTGAAGTAGCATGTTCAAGAATAATACTGGTTTCCAAATTGCATTTCAGTTATGCTTCAGTGGTTATGCGTGTTGAGTTCTTGTTCATGGGAGAGGGGAAGATGTTGTAGGATGTCCCTTGGGGGTATCCGTACCTAGGTATGACATGCGAGGGTTAGGTTAGTAAACATGCGGGAGCTAGAACCTCATTGTCGTGCGTCCTTATTTTTAGATAATACTACAGATGTGGATAGACATGGGGGAGCCTTACAAATCCTTATAGAGACCTGGGTTTGAATTCCAAGCACATATACTGTAAGCCAGTTCCTGGAAGGCATGAGTCTCTTTCTTCTACCCATCATTAGAGAGACCTTTTGAGTGTCTTCCAATGCCGTTAGAGAGCACATACCATGTGTGTGCGAGGGAGCGTGCATGTGTGCTTGCCTACCTGCGTTCATAGTGTGTGTGTGTGTGTATTTGTGCCAACCTGACTGACTGCCTTCATATTGTGTGTGTGCGTGTGTCTCTAAAGGTGAGGATGGGAGTGTGTAATGAGGACATCAAAAGCTAATGAGGCGAGCGCCGCCACCGCATAATTGGCATAATCCCTGGATTTAGTGTTTCAATTAACAAACACAGAAGGACAACAACACAGCCCCAATGCCTGTTCAAGTGTCTCATAATGCAGCGTGGGCTCTCTCTCCTCTCAGCGCAATGAAAGGACACTTGGTCTTCAGCATGATGACAAGAATCCCTTCTGGTCCATTACAGTTATTAACACAGGAGTTTGTGGTGCGGAGAGATACTACCGAAGCTAGAGCCAAGGCTTTTGTTTGAGGGGTGAACGACTTAAAATGGCTGGGTTGAGCTGAGGCGACTCAGCAATTGACCTTTAAAGGCCCGAATGTACTCTGACTCTTCTATAAACTAGCTCTCTCTCTCTAAACAAAAAAAATTGAATTCTGTGGCTAGCCACCTCATTCCCCTGCCCACCTTACTTAATAAAAAGAGCAGACAAGCCAGTTGCTAAGTAACCACCTCTGGGTTTTCCCTTGATGGCCAGTCTCTGTCCTCATTCACAAAAACATCCTCTATTAGTGAGTCAAAACATGAACACATTTAGATCTTTTTTTCATGGTCCTTTACCTTACCAAAACCAATCATTGTCAGGTTGTATAATAGTCGTATAAGGATGTTTTGTGAGCATATTTTAAGTAACCAGAACAATACATCTTTATCTGGTGGAAATCTGGTGATCTGACTAGACAACAAGCAAAATGTGACATATTTAACTTTAGCTTTTCATACTGTACTGAAAAATACATCTTTAACTGGTTGTAACACAGACCAGTTGGTTCTACTCTGATTATATGAAGATGTCTTCTCAACCAGAAAACCAGTTTACACCGAGAAAATTAAGTCATTAATCACGTGCCAAATTTGGTCTGCTGGATTCTACTCATTAAAGAGTGCTTTGCTGGCGCCATGTATGGGCGCCAAATCCAGCTAATTGAACCTGCACATACTTTATTGATTAGCCTTCTCTCAGTAATACATCCAAACTGGCAACCCCACCCACCAGTAACTCGATCTTCCTAGTTGTCCTGGTAGAAGGGGAATTATCTCCAGCCCATGTGGATATGAGAAAGGCTGGAGCCGATGTGATAACATGCTTAGCTCACATAATTCTACATGACAGCCTGTAACTTACTCCTGCGTGGTCCCTGCAGTTGGCCCAGAACATTAGATGTCACGTATCTGATGCAGAGCAGGCATCTCCGATGACAGAACAGAGTTGAGCGACTCTGAAGCCCCCCAACCCCCCTTAAACGTCTGAGTGACACAGCCGTCTGTCGCCGCTGTTTACAAATATAGTTTCCCTGGCGAATGGATGTTTTGAAGTTCTGGTTTAGCATCAAAGCGTAGGGCGATACTCCTAGCCCTCTGCAATCGCTGTGATCGTATTCTGTGGGTCAGCTTTTACTTGTGCTTAGCACGGATCCCCAGGGGTTAACACATTGGTCCTGGCAAAGTGAATGGGATGCCCCGATAGGCTGCGTGTGAGTTTCAAGTTAGTGGAGGCTAAAAATAAAGAAATGCATGCATCTATTTATTTGCAGACTAATGTAAGATATAGCCTTCTATTCCTAACATGATGAGTAGATTGGATAGTCATAAACTAGGCTAATAATATAACTAACTCACTGTTCGCAAAAAGATACCGTTCTGCTTTTCTTTTCATTAATTTGCACACGTCCAGAGCTCGGCTAGATGGACATTTTTACGAGAATCCGAAAAGAAATGGCCATTTATAAACATTTCAAACAGTTCTACAACACTTTCGTCTCCATAACTGGAGACTAACAGAATCTTTAATGCCACCAAAATCGCAGTCTACTCTGACAGACTCAGATCAATAAAGACGTCTTGAATGCAACCATCTAATCGAGGCCTCTGAAAAGGGAAGGCACTACAGTGTTGCCAACTCCTCAGTAAGGAAAGTAGCTATTGGCTGCCTTAAAAGTCGCTAGAAGTCGCTAAATGACGTCATCGCCTAATTTGCAATGTGCTTGTAATTGTGATGGAAGCTGTAAGAGAGAGGAATAACGTCGTGGGAGAGACAAAAAGTTTAGTTAAAAAAACACCCTAAATATGTTTAGAACACACACAGCGAATAAGAACCAGATATTTGAGGCCATACTTGTTAATTCCAGTCATAACAGAGGCATTGTCAGTCCCTATCCCCAGAAGTTTCTCTTTTTTAAGACAACACTTCTCGAGGAAAGCCACAACAGCACGGGCTATAGATTTGGCATCTCCTCTCTCCAACTCAACAAGCCCCAGAAATGTTGATACAATTGTCTGCTTGGTGTCACTAAAGTACCTTATCACAACCCCCAGGTACTGAGAAACACTTACATCTGTGGACTCATCGAGGAGGAGGCTGGTCACCCACATCTGCGACCAACTTTTTCAGAAAGTATGGTGCTAGAACACCAGTAATCATCTCTGTGGACTTTGTCCTGTGCATTTTGAAGTGGGTAGCAGCAGTGGAGTCTGAGAAAGCAGCTCTACATGCTTCTCCAATGTGATCACATGCCAGCATGGAACAGTGTTCAGCGACAGCTCATGCCATGGTGGCCACAGGCTTTTTTGCAGAGTCAATTTTTTAAACCATAACTGGCAGCTTGTTTTTTGGGGTGGAACTCAGTTTGGCGTAGAAGTCAGCCTTACAATACAGGCATACTGCCCGTGTATCATCTCCAATAAACGGATTCAACCAGCCTTTGAATTCAAGGTTTGATTCCCACTCCTTTCTGTATTTTTGAGTGTACAGTTTAGACTGAGACATGATGAGCTAGCCAGCTAGATGTTTAGCTTATGTCACAGAGAGGCACACACAGTGGACAAGGTGAGTAAGTGACTGAGGCTGTGTGAGTCAAATGCAGTGATTTATTTTTGTGCAGTGATTTATTTTAGAGAAAGAACATTTTACATTTACATCCCGCCCTGAATGTAAGCCAGGGCGGAATCAGCCAGCGGGAGCTTCCCGAATGCGCGCTGACGTGGAGGGGTGAACATCTCCTGCTCTGACTGCAGCTGGGAGGGACTGTTGCGCGAGGACTGGGCCGCCTGGGAGTGCTTTGGGACAGGGGTGGGGCCAACACCAGCACCGGCTGCTCGTTGACAAGAGTAAGAAGGATATGTGCTTTCACTTCAGAGTCTCCAATAACACCAGAAAAAGTTGCTAGATTTGTCGCTAGTCGATTTAAAAAAATAAAATAAATACTTGCTAAATATAGCGACAAAGTTGCTAAGTTGGCAACACTGGAGACACAGGCTATGACGTTCAACTAGCCTGGGGGAGGAAATTATTGTCCTTACAGGAACAGGGACCCAATGAATAAGACAGTGAATATGCGCACTCACCGGGGATATGGCCGATGGTCTCCGCTATAGAGTGGCAATAAAATACGCTACTGTTCGCTCAATGGCCTATTGTGAGTTGAGAATTTTGATAGCCTAATTGCACTGACAGCCGCAAATCAACAATCAGCTATCTGAAATGGTGTGCCGCCTGCCCAATTTCGCGCTTCTCAACTGTAGGTTATGCCCTTGGCATTGTGATTTAAAACAATCCACAGCTACAATTCACAGCTATTTTTTTTTAAAGAAACAAATCATCCTCTGTGGCTCAATCATTTATTTATTTTTGTATACACAGAAGTAATTATATCATTTTGGCAAGTTGAATTAAAAGTACTTCCTATTGGATGCGCCATTTATGGATGCCCAACATAACCTATGTTAACACAAAACACAAAATCAGACACTGTCAATCAACAGGGTGCAGATAGATAAGGGTTGAAATGTTGATCCGTGTGGATTAACAACTACAGAATGCTTGTTCATCGGTTATGCAAGTAGTTTTAAGGTAGTCCAGGTAAAAAGCATCAAAATCCTTGTATCTGTTTTTTATGAAGTTAGCATCTTTACATTTGTGGAAGTCTCGTGAAACGGTTTTTGGTAAACACAGTGGTCTAATTACGCCATTTTTATTTCAGAAGTGTTGTGCATCTATTATGAAATATAGCTATTTTCACAATGATTTAGTAACTTCTATGATGTTCAGTGTATTGAAGAGAAACATTGCCTGAAGTGCTACTATCTGAACCTCCAGCTGACTGTGTTTTCATGTCTCCAACAGCGGAGAACTGCACTTACTTCAAACACTTCACTCCTGGGGACGAGTCTGAGATTTTTGAAGTCAAAACCCAGAAAGGTAAGGTTTATTTTGTGCCTCATCCATACACAAGTTAATAATGGCTAACACACCATGATTCTGTTTTGTAACTTTCATGTACACTGAGTGTACAAAACATTAGGAACATCTTCCTACTATTGTGTTGCTCCCCCTTTCGACCTCAGAACAACCTCAATTCGTCAGGACATGGGCTCTTACAAGGCATCGAAAGCGTTCCACGGTGATACTGGCTCATGGTGACTCCAATGCTTACTTACCACAGTTGTGTTAAGTTGGCTGATGTCCTTTGGGCGATGGACCATTCTTGATACACATGGGAAACTGTTGAGTGTGAAAGACTCAGCAGCATTGCAGTTCTTGACACACTCAAATCAGTGTGCCTGGCACCTACTACCATACCCCGTTCAAATGGCACACATACACAATTTATGTTTCACTTGTCTCATGGCTTAAAAATCCTTCTTTAACCTGTCTCCTCCCCTTCATCTACACTGATTGAAGTGATAAGGGACCATAGCTTTCACCTGGATTCCCCTGTTCAGCCTATGTCATGGAAAGAGCAGATGTTCCTAATATTTTGTACACTTGGTTTATACACTATATATACAAAAGTATGTGGACACACCTTCAAATGAGTGGATTTGACTATTTCAACCAAACCCGTTGCAGACAGGTGTATAAAAGCAAACACACAGCCATGCAATCGCCATAGACAAACTTTGGCAGTAGAATGACCTTACTGAAGAGCTCAGTGACCTTCAACGTGGCACCGTCATAGGATGCCACCTTTACAACAAGTCAGTTCATAAAATTTCTGCCCTGCTAGAGCTGCCCTGGTCAACTGTAAGTGCTGTTATTGTGAAGTGGAAATGTCTAGGAGCAACAATGGCTCAGCCTCAAAGTGGTAGCCCACACAAGCTCACAGAATGGGGCCGCCGACTGCTGAAGCGAGTGGCGCATAAAAATCATCTCTCCTCGGTTGCAAAACTCACTACTGCGTTGCAAAATGCCTCTGGAAGAAACATTAACATAAGAACTGTTTGTCGGGAGCTTCATGAAATGGGTTTCCATGGCCGAGCAGCCACACATAAGCCTAAGATTACCATGCTCAATGCCAAGCATCGGCTGGAGTGGTGTAAAGCATGTCGCCATTGGACTCTGAAGCAGTGGAAACCTGTCTCTGGAGTGATGAATCACGCGTCACCATCTGGCAAGTCCGATGGACGAATCTGGGCGTTGCCGGATGCCAGGAAAACGCTACCTGCCCCAATGCATAGTGCCAACTGTAAAGTTTGGTGGAGGAGGAATAATGGTCTGGGGATGTTTTTCATGGTTCGGCTAGGCCCCTTAGTTCCAGTGAAGGGAAATTGTAATGCTACAGCATTCAATGGCATTCTAGACAATTCTGTGCTTCCAACTTTGTGGCAACAGTTTAGGAAAGGCCCTTTCTTGTTTCAGCATGATAATGCTCCCTGTGCACAAAGCAAATTCCATACAGAACCCCCATCGGACACCTTTGGGATGAATTGGAATGAGCCAGGCAGTGATTCAGGCCTAATCGCCCAACATCAATGCCCGACCCCACTAATGCTCTTGTGGCTGAATGGAAGCAAGTCCCCACAGCAATGTTCCAACATCTAGTGGAAAGTCTTCCCAGAACAATGGATGTTGTTATAGCAGGAAAGGGGGGACCAACTCCATTTTAATGCCCATGATTTTGGAATGAGATGAGCAGGTGTCCACATACTTTTGGTCATTTAGTGTGTCTTCAAGAACAGAAGTGTATTCTTTGATGTCCTTCTGACAGATTGTTTCATAAGGGAATATTCAAAGGGAACAGTCATAAAAAATAGGCAACTCTGGATATGAAACATGGGTGGTGAATAATAGAAGCCAAATTGGATACATCTCAACTCAAACAGTCCATGCTGGGGGCAAGGCAGGGCTGCCCGTTGTCTCCTAAGTTTCATGGACAAATGTTAACAAAAACAAACGTACAAAGAACCAGACGTACTGCTTCACAACCAATGGTGATTTGGTCATTCTTAGGATTTGGCCATCAGCCTTGAATTAATTTCAACACAAGCAGAAACATTTAAGTATATTAAGTTTTGGTAGGCGCAAGGGTTGCGGCAAAGTCAACTGAGTGGATATAAGCTCCGGCAGGTAGCGTGATGGAACCCCATGTGACAGAGCGAATCCCTGTCACCGCCAATTCCCTCCTCTCCTGGATATTGTCCTTCTCCCATCCCCCCACTAGCCCCCTTGGTGACCCTGCCAGTACAGCGCACATGCTTGGCCCATTAGACACATGTACTCTCACATATGACAGGACTTCCATGTGATGCACGTAAGGGTACCAAGCACATGCAGGGCCTTGTCAGACCCAATTAGTAGGGTGTAAATCATAATAGATTTACACACACACACACACACACACACACACACACACACACACACACACACACACACACACACACACACACACACACACACACACACACACACACACACACACACACACACACACACACACACACACACACACACACACACACACACACGTCTTACTATACTTGTGAGGGCTTTTGGTACTCAAGTATAGTAACACACCCACACACTTTAAGCCCACTATGCTCCTTTGAGACCCCTCTTTCAAAGTCACTGAGATCTCTTCATCTAGCCATGGTACCCAAAATAATGGGCAACTGGGCATTTATATACATAACCCATAAGCATGGTGGGATGTTCTAATTGCTTAATTAACTCGTGAACCACAACTGTGTGGAAGCACCTGCTTTATATCCTTCATTTACACAAGGGTTTCCTTTATTTTGGCACTTACCTGTATATTGGTTTATTCTCTTCAAGAACTAAATGTGTGTCTTCTTTGATGTCCTTTTGACAGAATGTTTCATAAGAGAAGATTCAAAGGGAGAGTCATAAAAACAAATATGCAACATGGGATATGAAACATGGGTGGTGAATAGTACAAGCCAAATTGGATACATCTCAACTCCATGCTAGGCGCATGGCAGGGCTGCCCATTGTCTCCTTAGTTTTTAGGAACAAACGCTAACAAAGACCAAAGCACAAAGAGCCAGACATACCCCTTCATTCTAAGCCTTACCCACATAACCAATGGTGCCTTGAGGCTGGATTCAATCCACGTCACCAAAGTTCAGCGCTACAGCGCGTTTGAAATTTAAAGGTGATTTCCGATTGAGCCGACTTATGGAGTCCTAACTGTCAATGCAGTCGGAAGATTGCCTTTACTTTCCTAACGCGCAGTAGCGCAGCTCTTCAGCGCTACGGGTTGAATGGGGCCCTTGGTCTTTGTTAGCATTTGTCCATAAGCCTTGGTTTCAACACAAGCAGAAACATTGAAGTATATGGACTTTTCCCAGTATAGCCAGCTAGCACATTTGGTTCCTAGGAAATTGTGGAAACGTACATTTTTGGTTTCCCATTGGTTCTGCGAACGAAGCCATATGTTTCCTGACCAGTAGAACTGATTTTTCTTTTAAACATTCTGAAAACTAAATGATAATTTCGCATGTTCTGGGAATTTTTGTTTTTAGGTGGCAGGGAGGTTCTGAGAACGTTTTACTATGGTTCCCTGGAAGTTTTTCTGTTCTGAGAACAGAAATTATAGGTTATTTGGTGTTTTTTGAATAACTCCTGTAAAACTTTCCCTGAATGTTTGAAGAACATGGAAATCTTGCTTAGGCATTAATCATGCAAATACATGTATTTTTTTATTATGGCACAACGTCAGTGAGATTCAAACCTGTGATCTTCTGTTCTCCATCCATGGAATTAGTCCACTGCGTCAGCAGGACGGAGCAAGCATGCCATGTTTGTTTTTTTACTCAGCTGTCTATTCAAACAGACCCCATTTCAAAGGAAACAAGCACTCATTAACATCAGGTGTGGCCAATTAGTTGGCACGGACAACCTACTTGAACACACTTAGCAAGATAGAGGATAGAGATAGTTTTGTCTACGCTGAGAACAGAATGTATATGTTTAAAAAAAAACATTCTTAGAACATTCTTTGAACTACTGTTGTCACTACACCAGTATTGTGTTACTACGATACCAGATTTTCCATGGCAAAAAAGAAAGCACGACGCAGACTCAACTCTATGGTCCTCTAAAACCTACTTTTGTTAAGTATGGTGTCCTATAGCTTGGAAAATAAGCAAATGTGATTCTGGGTGACAACATAAGACTTCTTGCATCCAACATTAGGAATGTTTCTCTCAAGAAATGTCATCCGCTTCATAATTTGTTTCCTTTTCTTCCGTACTTCCTCGTATCGCGATACTGGTATTTGAGAACACTACTTTGAACGTTACTAATGTTTTCTTGTCTTGCAGAAAACGTTATGCTGAAGTATTGAAATTCCCATCAAAAAACATATGGTTCTCAGAATGTTATGTGTTAGCTGAGTATATGATCTGGCAGGTAGCATCAATGGAACACCATGTGACAGAGCTAATTCCGCTCAACGCCCATTAGCTTCTCACTTAGATATTTTCCTTCCCCCATCTTTCCACTAGCCCCCTCTGTGACCCTGCCAGTACTGTGCACATTTGGCCCATTCAATGTATGTACTCTCACATGTGACAGGACTGCTAAGCACATGCAGGACCTTGTCAGACCCAATCAGTAGGGTGTAAATTAGAATATATTTACGCACACACACACTTGTTTTTGTAGTTTATGATGTCTGTCAGTTTATAACATTGTTTATGGGGACCCACCGTTTCCATGGTCCTATAAATGAAATGAACACATCACATTTTTTCATTTTATATGTAGAAGAAACAGTGGGGCAAAAAAGTATTTAGTCAGCCACCAATTATTTGGAAATGGAAGACATTCAAGACCACTGATTATCTCCCTCAATCTGGGGCTCCACGCAAGATCTCACCCCGTGGGGTCAAAATGATCACAAGAACGGTGAGCAAAAATCCCAGAACCACACAGGGGGACCGAGTGAATGACCTGCAGAGAGCTGGGACCAAAGTAACAAAGCCTACCATCAGTAACACACTACGCCGCCAGGGACACAAATCCTGCAGTGCCAGACGTGTCCCCCTGCTTAAGCCAGTACATATCCAGGCCCGTCTGAAGTTTGCTAGAGAGCATTTGGATGATCCAGAAGAAGATTGGGAGAATGTCATATGGTCAGATGGAGGACAAAGAAGGAGGACAAAGAATGCTGAGTTGCATCCAAAGAAGGTTCTGGAGTGGCCTAGCCAGTCTCCAGATCTCAACCCCATAGAAAATCTTTGGAGGGAGTTGAAAGTCCGTGTTGCTGCCCAGCAACAGCCCCAAAACATCACTGCTCTAGAGGAGATCTGCATGGAGGAATGGGCCAAAATACCAGCAACAGTGTGTGAAAACCTTGTGAAGACTTACAGAAAACATTTGACCTCTGTCATTGCCAACAAAGGGTATATAACAAAGTATTGAGAAACTTTTGTTATTGACCAAATCCTTATTTTCCACCATAATTTGCAAATACATTCATTAAAAATCATACAATGTGATTTTCTGGATTTCTTTTCTCATTTTGTCTGTCATAGTTGAAGTGTACCTATGATGAAAATTACAGGCCTCTCTCATCTTCTTAAGTGGGAGAACTTGCACAATAGGTGGCTGACTAAATACCTTTTTGCCCCACTGTACATCTAACTTCAGTTGTGTACATCGGATCATATTGAAATAATATACCTGTATACCTGTAAATTCACTGGCTTGTAAAGACATAGTTTATAAGAACATACTGGCTTGTGTATAAAAGAGTTGTAATGGATTTTTTCTCAAATGAGCAATAGGAAGCATTAGACTGTCTCAGAGTAATTGCCTCTTGTGCCTCTGAACAATAATTGCTGGTGTAAGACTGGCTACTGCATCTGTGATGTAATATTTTCAATATAAAGACAGTTCAGATTACGTGTCAATGGATTTTTTGACGTTCTGAAAACGACTCATTTTTGTTTGCAGGGGTCACTGGGGAGGTGATTTCTCACAGGCAAAGTCCTACAATAAGAGCTATGATGCTAATATTTGTGTAAACACTTCCGAATTGTAATCTGTGGGTGTCACTGAGTAGGCTGATGCACCATTTCATGGAGGAAGACACTATAGGTAAAGCTATATGACTGTTCAATACGTACAATAGGCTGACCAGTGAGGTGATTTCACACAGTTAAAGAGCCACTGAACACGCCGATCGGCACATGTTTTTTTTGTTTCCTGACTAATTACATGTTTGGTTAATGTTTGTCCCCCATGAGACATTGTAGATGCGGAAGCCTACTTCACTTCCTAAAAATCCCCATAAGAAATCTATAATTAATTTTGACGTTTTTGCCAAGGATGATTTAGTTGTGCAATTTTTCATCTGACTAACACGGAACCCGAACCGGCTGCGCGCGTGCGCCATCATGCATCAATGTATTTTGTCCCCCCACACCAAACGCGATCACGACACCAGGTTAAAATATCAAAACAAACTGAACCATGTATATTAATTTGGGGACAAATCGAAAAGCATTAAATATTTATGGCAATTTAGCTAGCTAGCTTGCACTTACTAGCTAATTTGTCCTATTTAGCTAGCTTGATGTTGCTAGCTAATTTTTCCTGGGATATAAACATTGAGTTATTTTACCTGAAATGCACAAGGTCCTCTACTCCACCAATGAATCCACACATAAAACGGTCAACCGGATCGTTTATAGTCATCTCTCCTCCTTCCAGGTTTTTTCTTCTCTTGACTTTATATTGCGATTGGCAACTTTCATAAATTACGTGCATTACTGCCACTGACCTCGTTCGTCTTTCAGTCACCCACGTGGGTATAACCAATGAGGAGATGGCACGTTGTTACCTGCTTCTATAAACCAACGAGGAGATGGGAGAGGCAGGACTTGCAGCGCGATCTGCGTCACAAATAGAACTGACTTCTATTTTAGCCCTTGGCAACGCAGACACTCGTTAGCGCGCACTAGCAGTGTGGGTGCAATAATTGAATAATATAGAGTTCTAAATGTATTTTGCAACGCTCAGGCACCCGATGTGAGCAGTGTAGACAGCCTGTAAAGTGTTTGCAGCAGTATTTCTCGAGTAAAAAAATGCACGACGTGATGTCTTTTGTAAACAAAGTCGGAGTTGCTGGGCAGGTCTGTCTCACTGTCTATGCTATTGGATAGAGAGCAATCACCGAAGCGGTTCACTCCATGTTAGTGGGCAAATGGACATCGTCAAATCAAAACCCAACCTTCTACCTGTTGTGATGCATGGATTTTCCAAACTCCGTTTTAGACCAGACTGACTTCATCACAAAAATATATAATATTTACACTTTGCAGTACATTTTGACTTTAAAATAACTGTTTCTGGCTCATACTGATACCACGTAGGCCGTTTTCAAAGGGATTTGTTGCTTTTTAAAGGAAGTCGCTCTTTAAAGTCCCGCAATTAAGCATGGTTTGAGAACTAACAACATGGTGTTTGTTGAATCGCACATCTGTTTAAAGCAACAAGCAGAGTGTGGCTGCAGCAGGTCGGGAGAGAGGTGCAGCATTTCAGAGGGAGAAGGATGCAGTGTACTGCGGGATGAGCTGTGGGCTCTCTTATTGCAGGACTTTGACTGTGAGAAATCACCTTCCCAGTCAGTCTATTGTGTGTATTGGAAATTCATATATCGCAAATGTACAGCCTTACCCCATTACATGGGTGCACACTTCATAGGTATCAGCCTAGTGAGTAGGGAGTACAGGAGGGGACTGAGCACGCACCCAAGGGGCCCCCGTGTTGAGGATCAGCGTGGCGGATGTGTTGTTGACTACCCTTACCACCTGGGGGCGGCCCCTCAGGAAGTCCAGGATCCAGTTGCAGAGGGAGGTGTTTAGTGTCAGGGTCCTTAGCTTAGTGATGAGCTTTGAGGGCACTATGGTGTTGAACGCTGAGCTGTAGTCAATGAATAGCATTCTCACATAGGTTTTCCTTTTGTCCAGGTGGGAATGGGCAATGTGGAGTGCAATAGAGATTGCATCATCTGTGGATCTGTTGGGGCGGTATGCAAATTGGAGTAGGTCTAGGGTTTCTGGGATAATGGTGTTGATGTGAGCCATGACCAGCCTTTCAAAGCACTTCATGGCTACAGATAAGAGTGCTACGGGTTAGTAGTCATTTAGGCAGGTTACCTTAGTGTTCTTGGGCACAGGGACTATGGTGGTCTGCTTGAAACATGTTGGTATTACAGACTCATGCTTGGAGTACACATCCTGGTAATCCATCTGGCCCTGCGACCTTGTGAATGTTGACCTGTTTAAAGGTCTTACTCACATCGGCTACGAGAGAGTAATCACACAATCGTCCGGAACAGCTGATGCTATCATGCATGTTTCAGTGTTATTTGCCTCGAAGCGAGCATAGAAGTAATTTTGCTCATCTGGTAGGCTTGTGTCACTGGGCAGCTCGCGGCTGTGCTTCCCTTTGTAGTCTGCAATAGTTTACAAGCTCTGCCACATCCGACGAGTATCAGAGCCGGTGTAGTACGATTCAATCTTAGTCCTGTATTGACGCTTTGCCTGTTTGATGGTTCGTCGGAGAGCAGAGCAGAATTTCTTATAAGCTTCCGGGTTAGTCCAGCTCCTTGAAAGCGGCAGCTCTAACCTTTAGCTCAGTGTGGATGTTGCCTGTAATCCATGGCCTGTGGTTGGGGTATGTACATACAGTCACTGTGGGGAAGACGTCATTGATGCAGTTATTGATGAAGCCAGTGACTGATGTGGTGTATTCCTCAATGCCATCGGAAGAATCCCGGAACATATTCCAGTCTGTGCTAGCGAAACAGTTCTATAGTTTAGCATCTGCTTCACTGGTGCTTCCTGCTTTAGTTTTTGCTTGTAAGCAGGAATCAGGAGGATAGAATTATGGTAAGATTTGCCAAATGGAGGGTGAGGGAGAGCTTTGTACACGTCTCCGTGTGTGGAGTAAAGGTGGTCTAGAGTTTTTTTCCCTCGTTGCACATTTAACATGCTGGTAGAAATGATGTAGAAACGGATTGAAGTTTCCCTGCATTAAAGTCCCCGGCCACTAGGAGCTCCGCCTCTGGATGAGCGTTTTCCTGTTTGCTTATGGCCGTATACAGCTCATTGAGTGCGGTCTTAGTGCCAGCATTGGTTTGTGGTGGTAAATAGACAGCGACAAAGAATATAGATAAGAAATCTCTTGATAACTAGTGTGGTCTAAAGCTTATTTTGTGTAAGTTTGTGTAACCTCATAATATATTTACACACACAAACCTCATGAAATTGCTAATGGCTAGCCCCAGAAATAGAAATAGCCCTTACGTTGAAATGTGGCACTGACCCATTCCAAATGCCCATTGGGATTCTTCACTCCTCAATAAACCAATGGTTACCATTTATATGGAACATGGCCATAGAGCTCCGATCCGCTGTCAGTACGACTAGCCACAGGCAGATCCAGCGCTGTCAGTACGACTAGCCACAGGCAGATCCAGCGCTGTCAGTACGACTAGCCACAGGCAGATCCAGCGCTGTCAGTATGACTAGCCACAGGCAGATCCATCCAAGCAGCGTAAACAGAGCTAAACTGAAAATGCCACTGGGATAATAAATCACTAAAGCACCAGATAGAGAGCAAAAGAGATCTTTCAGCCCAAACCTGAGACATTAAAAACCACTGATCCAGCCTAGACTGAAATCACTCACCCCTCTCTCTGGGGTTGCAAGGGGAAGAGCGCTAGCACTCCATGCAGGATATAGCATGATTCCAGGACTATTCAAGGGCTGAGAGCCAGCATTGGCCCATCCTCCCCCAGAATTAGATGAAGGGGAGCCCCCGAGGAGAGGCTCTCCCCTGGGCACCGATTCTAGGAGCGCAGGTGGAAGATCAAAGCCTAGCTCCTCCATCCACATTACAACACCGACATAACCGGAATGGCTGGTTAAGCAGCTTGGAATAGCTTGGAACAACGTACAATAATGCCAAGCGTAGTTCTCTCCTTTGGTTGAATAAAGATGGCTGCCTTACTGCAAGAGGAACTTTTTCACTGTGTAACATGTCTCTCATTTCACACAACAATATTTGACTTCGAGCTCAATGTCATTTCAAATGTAACCTCGTTATTTCATTCCGTTAGTTTGTTTGATTGATTTAGGTAGCTTGTTAGTTTGACTGATGGCAGATTCCACCAACCAAGTGAAATTCCATTTTCCTTATCATGCTTCACACTCCTGTTCATTAAAAAATATCAATTGAATTGTCCATTCTGTGACTGTACACAACATGTACTGTACAATGAGGTGACAAACTAAATTGGTCTGCACACGTAACAATTCAGTTAGGTCCTTTCAACTATTTTCTCAGGCATAAACTAAAGACAAATGGAAAAAATCACCATGAGTGTTTGCACATCCAGTCACGCCAGTGCTGCAGTGTCATGAAAAATAATTGATATAATTCAGCTAGAGACATAAGGACTCATGCTGCTCTGGAATAAAACCATTTTTCTTGGTAAGCCTCCTATCGGCTTATGGCTGATTTTATACACACATACAAAGACATTAACCCTCAAAACCCACCACAATGACTCTTTCTTACCTTTTTGTGTACTGTAACGTAAAAAACAAAAACAATTTGAGTATTGAAAAGCTAATGCATGACTGTAAGTCGCTTTGGATAAAAGCGTCTGCTAAATGGCATACTATATTTTCATAGGTCAGGGGTCATCTTGAAGTGACCTCTATTGTCTCTTTTCAGAGTACAATATCTCGGCAGCGGCCATCGCCATCTTCAGCCTGGCTTTTATGATCCTGGGCACCTTGTGTCTCTTGTGCTCCTTCAAGAAGGGAAATGACTACATCCTCAAACCTGCCGGAATGTTCTTCGCTTTCGCAGGTGAGACCAGATACGCAGATAACACATTACCTCTGTAATGTTTTGGTCATACTGTTATCAGTGTGTTAAGGGAACAGATACAGTACTAAAATCATAATATAGTATAGCAAATGAAAAACAAATCATATCTGATTCAACTGCTTACCTGTGATTGGAGGTCATGCCCGTTAACCCATCCTCCTCTCTCCCTCTATGCCCAATCGCAGGTCTGTGCGCCATCATCTCAGTGGAGGTGATGCGTCAGTCGGTAAAGCGGATGATCGAGAGCGAGGACACCATCTGGATAGACTACTCCTACGCCTGGTCCTTCGCCTGTGCCTGTGCCGGCTTCTGCCTCCTCTTCCTCAGTGGCCTCGGCCTCCTCCTGCTCTCCATGCCCCGCATGCCCCAAAACCCCTGGGAGTCCTGCATGGACGCTGAACACGAAGTGGAGTAATAGACAGAGGGACGAGACGAGGAAGAGAGTGACACTTTGTTTTAAAAGCAATAAGATCACGATCAAGATAAACTTTGTGTTGTGATGTAGTGGAACCAGAGGATTATTTCACACAGCGCTTGGGAGCAGTCGAGTCCTGCATGCTTTCCCGAGTCATAGTGGAGGACCACACAATAGTGTCATTGTGTGACTCCCAAGTTTACGCCAATGTGATAGTTATTATATAAATATTTGCAGATAAAAGGCATTTCCACTGCCATTTCTCGCATAATTAATTTTACAGACACATAAAACATCCCACCATGTCGATTGATGCAAATTGTCTGTTTTATAAAACTACACCGGCATTTCCTGTTTCCATCAGCCCAGTCTTTACTTTTTTTCAAGTGTCCGGTAATTAATCAGCATGAAATGGTTGGATGGAAACCTGGTTAATGATACATTTAGACATGTTATTTAATGGTATAAATAGTAATGGATTGACATTTGACCTATGAATCCACCTTTTTCACAATGTGTGTTTTTTATGATAATTCTGTACATAAGTCAATCAATTTATAACTGGGATGGTTCTGTTATTTCCAGTGCATCAAGCACTTGCAATTAATTTATGTCAAATGTATTCAGGCAGATTTCAAGATAAACCAGGAAATTGTTAGAATCAGATGCCAAATTATTACTTCATAATTAAGCATTTAATATTGCAACTCCTTTAAAAAAAATATATTCACAGCATACATAACACTAATTGTGATGTAAAGTGATATTAAAATGATCCATTTTAATTATAGAATTTAGGTCATGTTAGATTTATAGTGGGAAAAAAAGAAGTGTTTTCAGTATTCAAAAGGACTTACTTTTATAAGAATAATACATGGCTGTCGCAGCAAATTGGAGAAGCAAATAATGTTGTCTAGTGAGTTTAGTGTGCATACCAGGCAGAATGCTAAACACCAACAGCCCACTGAATGCTTGGGTTGGAAAAGATTCAGTTCTAGCAGGTGCAAACCAAACACACAAAAAAAAACTGCTTTTTAAGAGCTGAAAACATTGCAGCCTAATTTCTTGGACTATTTGATCCCATTCAATTTAGGTGAACCAAGCAATCTATTTTTGTTGTTGTTGATGAAGGTATCAATTTCTTCTAGTTCTGATTTTAGTTAGCATCTGAAGGATTTAACTTCAAACTTGGAAGGTACTCAGTAGCCAAATCTTTCAGGTGCATTCATTCAGTTCAACAAACTCGAGAGCCTTAATATGTACCATTTAGATCCAGTAAATAGCTTTAATAGATATATTTCCCAAATGTCCAGTCTTTTCAGCCAAACTAAACTGGACTTCTCTCCCATGTTACCATTCATCTTTTGGCTTCTATGGACAGACAAGAAATAGGTGTATTGTAAAAACCCAGTGGGTACATTCTTTTTGTTATGGATGATACTGCTTTTGTATTGACTCAGTGGATGTGTTAAACAAGGATTCTTTTTGATACAGAAATGTACATTACTAATGACTCAAAACAAGCTTGCAAGTGCTAATACCATTGCTTTCCCCATTAGATTTTTGATTGAATAGATGAGGGCAGTTGATAAAGGTACTGGCACTATGGTTACTAAACACTCCATAAGACTTCGTGAATGTAGCAGACAAAAACTTGCTTCGCCATCTTATCGGTCCTTGTCTGTTAGAACTAGCTTTTGGTATGGAATGATGGATTACAGTACAGTGGTTGTCTTCAGTTGTGCGTACATGTTATGATAACCATGAAACCATGCATTTCTAAGTCAAATAAATTAACATATCTAGCTTGGAAGAAGGCCAGTTTCCTGTATCTCTTCAGTCCTTCTCTCCTGTTTACAAGACACCTGGGTCGTGTTCATTTAGGTACAAAACGTAAGAAATGGGCTGGCCCAACGAACACATTATTTTGAGAATAAAGCCTTGAATCATGGCCATAGAGGGGAATATCCAGAAAACTCAGGGCTCGGGACAGTGAGTGGCGGTAGAGCGAGGCCATGTT